>NC_042289.1:9763704-9928704 GCF_901000725.2 Takifugu rubripes
CACATTAGAAGGAAGGGAATTAAAGGCTCATGGTGAGTCTTTCCTTATTAAACTCCCCTCGGCGGTGCCTCTGTGACCTGCAGGAGGAGGGCCTCCCCTTGTGTTTGCTCTCTAAAACTACAATATAGAGCGTTTACATAGGACAACGCTCCCCTGTGGTGAGATCAGTGTTGCTGTTTTTTTTGCCTCCGTGTTCCCACAGTCACAGTTGTGCTCCAGCAGTTCAAAACCTTTATAAAGACACGAAAGAAGACGAGTAGGTGGTGCTAAAAGGGTTGAACTGTGGTGATCAGGCTAGCTCTCCCGTGGCAAACACTGTTATTCCACTTAGATACATGACACGATGAGTAAGTCTTTATGTAAAAATGTGTGAAGGAGTGCACAAAGAAAAAATAAAACTTGGAAACTAAGAGCACAGGTTCCGCCTGTAAAAATGACGTAGTGCAACAGGTGAGTTCTTTACCTGCGTCACTGTTTACACAACATCCATTTCTGCCTATTGACAGGAGAGGGAGAGGAATGAGGCCAGACCTACTCTTTAGGCCCATTTCTGCTCTCTTCACACTTTCTTCTGAACAAATAAATCCACATCTGTTCCAAGTGCGTTTAAGCCTTGTGAGTGTGTATCGCTGTGCATTTGCCTGCATTATTACAAGATTGGAAGTTTTAGACGGGAAATTATCCGTGAAAAGACTGACGCGCTCGAGGGGGAAAAAAGAGGAGATCGAAAACAAGGAAATGAATCTTACTTCAGTGACGGCAATTATCTTATTCCTTTCAACCCGGCCGTCTGAGCTAACACTCAGCAACTTTTAGCACAGCTCAGTGAAGCTAAATACATCTGCATCTTTCCTCCATCATTATGGTGAAGCACCATCTGCTCCTGCTCCATGTGGAGTTGAAGATGTTTGCATGAAGCAAGATAAAATACAGCACGCGCATGTTTACAAGTGATGGTTTGTGAAAAACATCGGAGTTGTTTGCTTTTTCTTTGCAATAGCAGCCTTGATTTGTCATTTTGAGCTGCCTCTGTAGCATTGAACCCTGGGCTGCAGGGAAATATCATCTCCAGCAGTCTGAACAGCGGGTTGGACGCTGGGGGAATGCAGATGACTAAAGGTGAGCTTTAGTTCTGCTCACTGATTTAGATGAGGTGTTGTTTTAACGAAAGGTTCCTTGTGGTTTGGGGCCGTGACTGCTTAATAAGCATTTGTTTTTGTGTCAGCTCCAAGGCCCCAGGACCTGTTTCCTGTTTAGGGCTGGTTGCTAGGATCCAGAGTGGCTTGTTAGACATGATGGTTGACACCTGGAGTGACTGCTCAGCTATATCTTGGTGCTCAAGCAGTCTTTTGCTCTCTCCTCCTATTTTCCTAGTTTTAGTTGGGGATTAGTGAGCTTAATTTTCTCACATATTTAATGATATAACTGTCACGAGTGGTCTCCATATGGTGTCCTTCCTCTGAGCCAGAGTGTGACAGTGGCATAACCCAGACAGCAGCAGAGCCTCTAATATAATCATTCATTTCATGCAGAGACGGTTGCGAAGATTATCAGTTATCTCCTTGTCAGCTTGTTCTTTATCAGGAGAATATTTGTGGTTCAAACAAAACAGCCATTTTAAATCAGGCTTTTGCTCTCTGTCATTTTCTGCTTTAAGTCCGAGTCCACTGAGGTGTCACTGCTATTTGACAGCTGTCAGAAGCAACTATCCAAATTGCTCTCTCCCCATGGATACAATCGAATGTGAAAGGTCAGCCTGAATGATGGCGCTTCTCCTGGTGCAGGCTGTTCAGGAGGTGAGCACAAACTGTTCCTGTTCCTGTTCCTGTGCTGGAGTCTATCTCATCCTTATTTCGTCTTCCTTCACTCTCCACAGTAGAAAGTTTATCACACAACTTTATGTTAAAGTTTTGGTCAAATATCACCTTGAAAATGTTCATTGCGTCTATGAATTCCATGTTAATTTAAAGAAAAATGTAACCAGGGCTGATTTAATTAAAAAAAAAAAAATTAGAGTTCCTTCCTTCCTTGTAAAATGTTCTAATTATAATAACAGATGCTTGAATGAGCATCTATTATTTGTGGTTATTGTAATCGTTCAGTCCATTTCTAAAACTCGAATGCCGCGATCCTACCGTGTCAGCATTTAACCACACGGGGGCAGTAAACAGTCATGTTTTCCGCTGCAGATCACTGTCCTACATTACATGACTGCACCCCCGCACAGAGTGATCAAAATAGGATTTATATGTCATATTTACACAAAATTGTAACTTTAAAATAAAGTTAATTGTATATCTCGTCATTGTTTTTATCAATTAGATACATTTCTTCTTCTTTTTTAAATGATGCCGGGATAATTTTTCGTATGGTTTTGTATATTTTTATTTGTTTTTTCTTACAACATTGTTGTAACGCCTAATGTTGGCTGTGTTGCTTTATTTTACTGGCAGGAAACTGATTCTGATCAAATCTGATCTGAGAATTTCCGTGTTCACTTTAATATATGCACACAAATTTGCACCGGCCTCAACGGTTTCTTTTCACCTCACCGATCGACACTGTAACACAAAGTATTTGTCACGTTCTGTGTAGGGCTTTGTATGTGGTGCGTTGTGCTTTCAGTGTTAGTGTTCTAGCGGTTTAAAGAGGGTGATTGAATGGTCAAGGCCTTGAAGCTTCCTCTCTTGGGGAGTTTCATGGAGGGGACACATGTAAGGAGGGGGTGGGCAGACGGGTCTATGGCTCATCATGTTACTATACATGCACATGCATATGACAGAAGAACTGCGTATGGGAGTGTGTTTGCTCATGAACGAGGCCTTCGCGCTCGGATGCACAAAATAATTTAGCACAAGCTAATTAGTAACCAATCAGATTCTAACGGTAATATGAGCAGGCAGGAAAACAAAACGCTGCAGCAGTGTGAGCGCTGATAGAACAGGGAAGCTGGTCGGACTGTCATAATGCGGATATGTACATTTTCCCTGTCTGATGTGGATTTCCTTTGTGAGCGACTCCGGAGTGTTCTGAACGTTGCCCTCTGTCATATACGGCTGTGGTTCCACAGACAGCTGCGAGCGGCGTTGTGATTGAACGTCAGTATGCTGTATTCCTTTGGCAGTTGCTCTTCCAGGGATCCCAACACACCATATGATTAATTAAGATACACGTGACATGGTTGAGAGCATCACTGCTGGTCTCCGAAGTATAACAACGAACACGAGCCCCGGCGTCTCAAACCCAGCAGCGTGTAACCCTCTAACATTCAGTAAATACTAGCGATATTGTAGACTGGTGCTGGACAGTATGTACCAGACAGTATGATCCTCACACACGTGCGCGGTGTGGTTCAGATCTGCGCACACGTGCAGTGTATGGCTCAGAGGGGATGCATTGTTTGTTTTTAGGCGCCTGCTGTAACCTGGATGGTCCATTAATATAAGATGGCGGTGCTTAAAAATAGGCTTTATTTTCTGTTTGAATCAGGAACATGTACGGTGTATTTGCCTTCACCACACAGCGACCGTGGCGTACAACCGCACAAAACCACCTCAGTAGCAACTGTTCGATCCAGAGAAACCCTGAAGGCATGGTGTATGTTTTCAATGCTTTTCTTTATTCATATGTGCTGATACAAGGTTGCTCTGACCTGCCATGACGCAAACACTCACAGTAAATCACGCCCTTTGGCCCAGACAGCTGTCAAAGCAACAACTGTGAGAAGAAAATAAATCAACTGAAACATATGAACACCATCTCTTTTTTTTAAAGAAAAAAATTAGAACAGGAGTGAGATGCATATGTTGCTGTTTCTAAATACAAGATGACTCATCCATTTAATAGAAAAATCACATAAGGCTTCAGCAAGGGCATTACTAACAGTGGTTACAGCTTTCTATGGAAAAACACACCCAATTATTTATTCCCCTATATTCTAAATTTCAGGCAGGTGCCACTCTGACCAGGTCCTACTGTACCGAGCTGATGAATACAACGTTTAGCCCAATATCCCAGTCACTCCTATTCCACACTGGACCTGGAGCCTTGCAGGTTTGTCCCACCTTGTGATTTAAAGCCTGAATTACTGATGTAGCTCCTGCATGAACATACCCGCCAACTTTTAATTCTCTCTCTCTATATATATATATATTTAATTTAATGGTTGTGAGCACCAACAAGAAACTGTTAACAAAATAGAACCACTTTTTCATTTTATACATTAGCTTTAACAAATCTGTTTAGGAAAATTAATTTGCATTTGTTAGTCGTGACAGAAAATGTGTTGACTGATTGATGTGGCAAAACAAAAGCCCAAATCCCAATCCTATAAATTCCTTATGCAGCAGATGATTTCTTCCACTAACGTTCTCATTTCCAACAGCCCAGCAGAAAGGCCTGTGAATCATCTATTCCTTCATCAGTAACCATGTTGGCAGCCGTAAGCACTCTTTCACCATGGAAAGGGATGATGTGGGACATCCGGGACGCCGCTGCCCTGTTCTTTCACCACTTGGAGCTTAAGTAAGTGTAAGTGAGTAGTGTGTTCACTCCAACCACACACCTGGTATAATATTTGAAACAAAACCTAAAAACTGGACTATGTCATGGAGTCAACTGTGAAAAACGGACCAAAGGTCTGCTGGGCCTTCTGCTGTCTGATGATGGGCTAAACAAGGCCACAGCTCACGTTCCGCTGACACGAAGCTGCAGGGCTGATGCGCTCCTGCTGAGGAAGTCAAAGGCTGTGCAACATATCATTAAACCAGCTTCCCACCTGACTGCGGGCTGGCGCACAGGTCGGTGGAACAGAACAGAGAAATGTGCGAAACGATTAGAACTAGACAGGAAAAAGGGCAGGATGTAGAGTCAGGGTGAGCTCACAACAGCAAATTAGTACCCACAGTGTTATTATTGTAATCAGAGGGTGTTTGGGGGGTTTCAAACAGGGAAGAAAACCCTATTGTTTGAGTCCCTGTCTACCAGCATTGACTTCAACAGTGTAATCAGAATCATTTACCACAGCCCAGCGCTGCTCTGTTTATTGGGATATTAATCTGGGATAAACAAAGCTTTTGACAAAACAAATTAACACTCTCAAAGATGTGCATCACTAATGGTGTCCGCTGAGATTGATATTAAAATCTGGTTAACACAGGAAGTGGGGGGGGGGGGGGGGGAGCCACTGGAAAAATGGACCTAAGGTGACGCACATGCACCCCCTCATGGGAGTGTCAGTCTAAACAGCACGTCTCCCTGGGGCGGGGCCCAGCTGAACAGTGCAGATCAGCATCAGCACATTGTGTCAAATGCAATAAGGGAAGGATGGAGGTAATGATGATGGTGATGAGGATAAAGATGATGATGGCCCTCTTGTGTTTCCCATTAACACTTCTACCCTGGGGTATTTTGTTTAGTATAATACATTCAACTGTCCTTAGATGACCACCGAGTGCTGCTACGCTACAGTGCCCCACCGATGAGCCATGAAATCTGCAGTTCACACTTTGTCCAGCACTGCAGTGGAGCGGAGTATATAATAACTATGTTGTCTTTTCCCTTTTCAGCCCAGCCTGCTCCCAGTGTCAGCTGTAATCCAAGTCTCCTAACATTAAAACTTTCCTGCCTGTTATCTCAATAGCTCAAGCAGCGATACTTATTTCTGAGCCTCATTGTGCTCCACGTCCCATACAAAGTTATTTGGAGAAGTGATTTGAATAACAAGAACGAATCATGAAAAAAAAAAAAAATCCATGTAATCCCTGTCTTTTATCAGCCTTTAACCCTCTTTCTTTCAGCCTCGGGAGCCTCAGCTAAAAGCTGTCCTTCGGGTTCTATTCAAAGGGGGACAGTCGGGCCCCGGTAAAATGTCACACTGCGGTAGATGCATTTATTTTCTGCTCACGTATTGTCCACATGCCCACCTCTTCTGCTGGGTGCAGGTTACCAGGAACACGTGCAAAGAAATAAAAATAAAAATCCAGTGTTATAAATAAATAAGTGTGCAACATATTCGAATGATACAAAAAAAGAATAGATATTAACAAATACAAATACAGCATCAAAGAAGGCAGACTCAGTCGGATTTGTAGGATAAAAGAGGCATCATTAACATCTATGTAGACAGCTCGGTTCTCAAATGTAGCACTTGCATAACTCGGCACACTATAGACGCTGCTGAGTGGGCTGCTTGTCACTTTCTGAGTATGGAGCTACCCCACTGCTCCCACTGCTCCCAGTGCTCCCACAGCGGTCCCATTTCTGCTGCCCTCCTTGTACCTGAACAACATTCGAGGCAGAGGAAGAATGGCAGCGCTCTCAGGTGAGCGTCCCCTTTGTCTGGTGTTCACCTCATATCACAAAAAAGCTGCACCACTCACACACACACAGACACACACACACACACACACACACACACACACACACACACACACACACACACACACACACACCACACATGCACACACGCCTATTATACACACCCATCCTCTCATAGCTACATTCATGCACACAAGAAATAATAAACCAGTCCATTTAAACTCTGAGGTGATGCTGAAACTGTCTTTAAGAAACAGTAAAATACAAATTTCAAAACAGATTTCATTATACATGCCAGAACCCATGTTTTTAAAAGTACTGTTTGTCATCTGGTTATATCTGCCAAGAAACAAAAAAACAAAGCAACCAAATCAGTCTCTCGTTGCTGTCCTCCCACAGTATTTTACTGGGCCTCTGAGGTCCAGTTTCCCGCTCTCCACCCCTGCTCTCTTTAGCAATTCCACCCGCAAAGGTCAAACATCAACAACATTTAAGGGGTTATATAACCAAAGAAAAAGTGCACCAGGATTTTTTTTCTTCTGTTTTCACGGGTGTGAATAACATCTATACATTCTAATCTGCATTTGTCTCTGCCTTTCTCTCTCCATTGACTGGCTATGGACTTCCCACCGAATGGTGCAGTGCTGGGGCACGAGAGGAGATATGGAGGAGAGAGATTCAGCATTCAGGTCATTCAGGTGGCAAAGTCTAAAACATTTTATTATTTTTTTTCTTTGTTGGATGTTTGCAGTACAAGAAGTCATCTTTCATAGTGTCTGTCACTTTTGTTGCTTTTGATCATCTGGTGTCTATTTACACAGTAGGAATAAAGCCGTTTCATGGGTGGTTCATATGTACACAGTTATATCAAAATGGCTGACCAGTCATTTTCCACATTTACATTTACGTTTTGCTCGTCACAACCGTATGCAGAAAGGTCCAACTGGCTAGGTTCTAACAGCAAAGTATAGAGGAGGGGGGCACTTGACTCATGTTGCCGCCCAACAGGATGTGAACTCTCTCTTCATAACAATAGCAACACAGTCATTTCACTTTTGAAATGGCAACAGCAAATGACCGTAGAGCGCCGGGGGGACTGGTCAGTCTTATGGATGCAGGCTTTGGAGGTCTGGAGTAAGGGGTGCAGCGCCTCCTCTGTCTCCATCTCTGCCTTTGTCCCAGTTCTGTTCACAGTCTTTGATTCACAGCAAGAGAAAATGAAGGCAACTACACTGAATCCCACTGCCTGCAAAGAACAAAAGCTCCTACTTCCTCGAACATGAACGGAGTTCTGTTTTCACCTCTGATGTTCAGTAATGAGCACTTCTGGATACGTGAGTGTATATATGTGTGAACGCATATGTGTGTCAGTGCTTGTGAATGTTCTAGTTTCTGTTCTGGCTCAACAATAGATATTTTTTGGCAACAATAAGAGCTATCAGACATTTTTAGGTTATAATAGTTTACTATAGCGTACTATCCCTGTCCCCATAGCAAAAGTTCTATCAAATGATGAGAGACTACTGATGGTATGACAAAGTAGAATGAAATAAAATATAAAATGATACACTCATCTCCAGAGGCTAGTCCGATGAGCGGTTACTTAAAGACCTCAAGAAAGTTGTAAAATATCTGAAGGAAAATGGGCTGTATTAGTACATTCAGAGTGCTGGACTTGACCACAAGGTAGCAAAAGAACCAGAGGGGACAGGGGCTTTGAGGAGCCAAAATGCTCTGCTGAAACACGCCCGTCACGCATCTCCAGGACAGGGAAGGGCTGAACATCCAGCCTGACTCTGCTGACCTCTCTTCGAAGGTCATCATGTTTACCGAACTGTCAGTTGACCAAAAGTCAAGAGGATGGAAGGCAACCGAACAAGCAACAAGTGAAGAGGTGCAAGAACTAGGCAGGCTAGGAGGTGGTGCTAAGTCCCTCTCTGTGTCCTTCATGTTCCAGTCACAGGCTGGTAACCAGCTGCATCTGTCCATCTCCCTCACTGTGGGCAGGCTCCTGAGGCTGGTGTACTTCCCCACTTGGCCTTTGTAGTTGGGCCTGGTAAAAGGTTTGCATGGGGGCTCCGCGAGAACCCAGGGCAGGTCTCCCAGAGCTATAGTACAGCTCCTCAGGGGGCTGAGCTGACCGGGGCACCACTTCGAGGGGCTCAGGACTACTGTCTGGGTATGGAGAGTCTCGTAGGTTGGTGATGCTGGTATACAGGGAGTCACGAGCAGGGGAGTCGGGTGCTCTGCTGCCCCCCTGCCCAGCAGCGCTCTGACCACTGTGGCCAAGGCTCTCTGTGAGATCAACCGTGTAGCTCTCTGAATCCTCTGGGTCGCTTTGGTACAGGACCGACTGAGCGCGCTGCAGCAGCAAGGGTTCTTCCAGAGCTTTATAAAGCAGCTCCACATCCTGTGGGGTCCGTTGGGCTCTATCTCTCAGAAAGTCCTCGTCTTCATCCACACAAAAAGATTGCTCTGGCCCAGCTGCAGCCGTGCCCCGCCCAACTCCACCGTGAGGACGCCCTCCTACGTCGCCTCCGCCTCCTCCTCCTCCTCCTCCCACGACGCCACCTCTCAGGTTGTTGTGAACAAGCTCAGAGATGATCATCTTCTCAAAGGCCGCAGCATCAGGGATGTTGCGTCGGGTGCCCCCAGCCAGGGTTTCTGAAGATCGAGGGTTGAGCATCGACGGCGGACTGTCTCTGCCCCCACCACTGAGGAAGTCACAGCTGCTCCCCCCACCACCTGCTGGGCCGCTGCGTAGGGAATAGCTGTTGTTGAAGTTACCGTTCAAGGGGAGAGTTTCCATCCCACAGGGATCTCGGGCCTTGGATAATGTACTCTCTGGACACAAACATAAACAGACAACTAAATGTTTCTAGCTTTACACAAGCAGCTTCAAATGCCAGAAGAATAAGCGTTGGATTTTAGTTTGCACTGATGCGACGTGAAGTGAATTACACTTACTTGGGTCACGAAATGTTCCTTTTAAAACCAGAGAAAGTCATGCGGCGCAAATGACAAGAAAAAACAACAGTAAGTGTTTTTTAATGACGTAACATTAACTTGATGAATTAGTTTTCAAAATATTTCAATAGGGAGACATTAACAGAATTAAAAACAACACTTGTCCATATGCTATATATTTTTGTCTCCGTGTCTTTCTCTCCTTGTCACCTTCAACCTTCCACACTTTCAACATCTCATTTACTTTGACTTATGCAGATTTACAGTCCTGCTTATTTGGCGTAAAAGTCCTCCAACATTTACATTCGATGGAAGGAAAATGCAAAATAGTTCTTTTAACTATTGTCACTAATGCCTACATAATTTATGCAGAGTCCCACACTTTAGCACTAATTCACTAAGATTTCATGTTGCCCCCCACAAATTACCACTAAAAAGTAAAGTAAATGTCACAGATGTCCAAAAAGTGGTTACTGTGTCTTTTTAATTAAATATGTAGCAGTAGGAACCTTGATACCTAATTGCCCATACTGCCTCGTTTTAAACAGGGGTGTGGATAATTACACATTCTAATGAAGAGCTCTCCAAACTTAGTCCCTTCTAAAAATGTCCTGGCTGCCAGGCCTGTGGCACATCATGCATGACACTTGGTGCAGAGAGTCTTTAAAATATTTAAGAGAAACGTTGTCTCAGATATCAGTTTAAGACGCAGGGCTGATCAATGGCATTCCATTCAAAAAAGAGTCGTCGTTGTTGCTTACAAAGCCAATAATACATTGGACGTAGTATAGAAACGGAGGAAGCAGCCATAAAAGGGTCTAAAAGCCCCGATCTGAGCTAAATGCAAGAGAAAACAAAAAGGCCCTGAGTGCTTCCTCAAACCCTGACCGACTGAGCTCCCTGGTCTGTCTCTAGGTCCCTCGTGATTTCAGCAGACTTTCTGATGTCTGGCTGTTGTGTTTCAGAAGTCTGGGAATAGGAAGTCTGTCCTCGACATTTCTGGCAGACGCAGCTGTTGCTAAACTCCTAATCAATTTGTGGCTGATTTCATGAAAATTCAGGATCTGACCAGATGGCTAGTTAGGCTAGGTGCTGTTTGGCTCAGTTTTGCTCAGCCTAGTGAGTCTGTCTGACAGTTACGCAGTCTGAAAAAACACAACACAGACAGCCATATGTGCAGGCACTCAAATGCACTGATGAATTTGTGAACATAGTGTTAGAGAAACATAAGGCCTGCCTGGTGACAGTATACAAACATGTGTTCTGTCAAGGGTGCATGCACACAGAAGGAACCATGTATGTGAAGCTAACCTGTAGAGTTAAAGACGCCAGGCGATGGCGGGGTGAAGCTCTCAGCCAGCAGGGTGTTGTAAGGAGATGTTCCCCCACGGGTCTGTAACACCGGGTTGGTCAGAAGATGGTTGCCCATGGTTGCTGCCAAACAAAAGAATGATCATGGACTCAAATAGGTTCCGAATGAAGCTTTAAATGGCTGCAAAGCAAGAACAGCTTTGCCGCTTTCCAGCCTTTCATAACATCTGAAATCATAATATTTCCTATTTATTCAAAGGAGGCTGTTCTGTTATGTTTGAAAGAGTAATGCATTTCACAGCGTTCTCTGAAATGTTCATGTCAGCTGATTGTAACCTTTGAGTAAAAACAAAAATGCAGTGAAACGCCTTTTTTTTCTTTCTTTCGGCTTCTTGCATTGTTTTCAGATGGGGAAGAACAGTAATGGATGCCATAATGTAGTCTAGGTTGCAGCCATTGAAACACAGTTAATTTTCTGGAGAAATGTGAATGCGGCTACAAAGTCAAATATAATTCAACGAAACGACGCGCTAAAAATGTTGTATAATGCCCAAGCATGGCTCCGGCCTGAGGCAACCCAAACAGAAATGCCATGAAATTAAAAAGAGGCCAGCATGACGAAGAGTAGACCACGGTAAAGTGCAACCTCCAGGTCTCACGCCTATCATTCATCACACAGCGGGAGAGCAGGGAATAAAGAAGGAAATAGAAATGCACTCACACGCAGCTATTTGTTTGTCAATTCTCCTATTTTTCTCTTTCTCTCTCTCTCTCACACACACACACACACACACATTTTCAGGTTTGCTCAACTGAACAATGATATTTTCTCTGTTGATGAATGATATTTTATATGGGCGCTGTCTTTCTGTTCTGTGTCTGTGTGTGTGTGTGTGTGTTTTGTTGCTGTGCTCTTCTTCAGAACATAGTATTCTGTGCCCTGTGAGTGGAAAAATTAGAGGGATGCCAGATGTCAGTGATCCAGTGATAACGACACAGCATCCCCCTCCCAAATTTTCCCTAATTAATGGCTCTGATTCTCTTCTCTTGCTCCATCCTGTGCTCCTCTTTGTCTTTTTCATTCTGCCAATGAGAAACTTTTTTCAGAAGCCCAGAAATAAAAAGCCCCACGTCACAGATGCTTGTGTTTGACATCGAGCTACACGCTTGTCATTCATCCAGTTCATTCATAGCACCCTCTTTCTCAATCTCTGCCTTCCTCCTGTCACTTTCACAAATTATAATAATTATTAGTTGTTTCTTCACACACTAATCAGTTTATTACAACAAAATAGATGAAATGAGCAGGGAGAATGATAGCTGATATTGCTCCTGTGGCACCTACAACAATCAACTTTACTCCCCCAAAATTCAGTCACCCTTCATCATGTCAGTGCTGCTGATGAATCTGTGGTGATGTAACTAGTCCCTGCGGATGAGACATCCAGTCACTACAAATACACTTTTCACTGCTTCAGGTCTGAAATAATTGCTACTGCACTATTAATGCACTCTATTTCTCTCTGTGTGTGTGTTCTGTGTGTGTGTGTGCGTGTATGTGTTTGTCTGTGTGTGTGAGAGAGTGTGTTTTTAAATAGTTGCGTCTAAAATAATCTAAAATAAGTGCTAAGTTTCCTAGTTATGAAACATCAATGACAACAACAATATTATTAGTATTATTATTAATAACATGGAAGTAATTCTGGTAGTAGGGGAGCACCTCCGAAGTACCCTTGAGCAAGTTACGGGACCCCCAAATGCTCACATAGGGCCCCGCAATGAACTGGTGACTCATTCAGGGGTGGACCCTGACTGGGACGGTCAAGAAAAGAAGTATTCTAATAATAATAATTATAGAATAAAACAATGATTCATTTCAATACAAAATAAGGACCCCCATCTAGGAAATGAAACCCGCCACCTAACAGTCACCATCCAAACATGTTGTTTATTGCTTTTCCTTTCTGCCATAGAGAGAGCACAGCAACCCACATCGATGTGTATTTATGTGCTCTCAATCACGTAAACCTAGAGGGAGGCCTCACCACGGTTGAGGGTCGGAGTGTTGTTGATATCTCCCGCCATGAAGGAAGATTCCGTCTGCTTCCGAACCGTGTCGTTCCACATCCTGCGGATCCGACTCTGGAAGAGGGAGCACAGCGCAGTTAGCTGCAGCATGAAGACAACAAGTTAAATATAGAAACATCGCAGTGGGTCGACTCTGTAACTCAGTGGGACTCCTCTGATCAAAACGGCGTGGCCCGCTCTAAGCTGCCGAAGAACAACAGGCCAACACGCCACACCACGGTTGGATTACGCCGCTACGTCAGCTTTTATTAGAAGCTCTAGTAACTTCCAGATATGGACAGCGTGACTGCAACTAGCTGAACCCTTTTTCATTTGGAACATGATTATTATGTGAAGGAGGGGCTTCATTTTGTTGTGTTGGTGCTGACACATCATCACAGAGTAACCACACTATAAAGCACTGTATTGCTCCATATGGTGCTAGCATCTGTTTAATGTAGGTTTAACTGACTGGCTCAACTATTCAGCTGTTAGTCATAAAATATGGAAGTGAACAGCAAAGTGGTGGTAATGGTGGTGGGGGGGTTCTGCAGGTTCACAGCAGGAACACTGAAAGGTCATAAAACGTGTGATCATTTAACTCTCTCACTGAGAACAGGAAGGACGTTTCAATCAGTTTGCAAATTAAAAAAATGTTGGGCTGAAAGGAACAAGTCCTTTCAGATGTGAAATGTTTGTTTTGCACCAAGGTTATTTGACAATAATAAAACATTTCATTTTTAAGTGCCTTTTGAGACACGCAAGGCCACTTTCCAAAGGCAGAATAAAACCCGTGCAAAGCAGCAGGTAGAAAAACAACATAAAATGTACACAACACATAAATGTACGTATAAATCAAGATGTCTTGTAAAATAAGCTGTTTTGAGGAGGTGGAGTTTGAGTTGGGATTTGAAACGAGGGAGGGAATCATATTTTAAAAAATGCTTCACAGCTAATATCCTTATGTGCTACACGTAATGTACGGAAAGAGAGTTTTGTGAAAAGGTTTGCAGAGGTGGGGTGCCGCACTTGTCTGTGGGCTGCTGCGTGGCGAGTTTGGCTGCTGCTGTAGTAGCGGTTGTTGGTACGTAGGCCAGAGTTTTTCAGGGAACCGTGGGAGCTGCTGGTGGAGGTGCGGCTGCAGCAGTAGGAGTGACGGAGACACTTGCTGTACTCCTTATGGACCTGTGAAACACAACAGCAGTAGTGGTAGGAAGGTGTTACAGCCATAAATACAAACAGTGCTTCAACGGCCCATTGTCTAACACATCAGTGTCTTGTTGCCAAACTTATTAGTCCTGGAAAAGGGCTTTGCTTGAAAATGTAACAATTCAAAATTAATAATCTGATTCAAATCTTCTCTGGGCTCATGTCAGTCTTGTAGGAACCCATGATTATCTCCAACATCTAAGCAAAAAAACCCAAAAACAACCCAGCACAAGGGTAATAGTTCCCACAGGACCTTGGTGCATCAAAGATAAAAAAATTGCATCTGAAAATGTACAATAATCAGTTTTGAAAGCCAAGGTTTGAGTCGGAAACCTGTAACAACTCCACCTCTCTGCTGTGGCCCACGTGGTTTAAAGGGGACGGGGTAATTTTGGGAGAAAATAATGAATAGTGAATTCATAGCGGACATTTTGTTGTTTTTCCTCATTTGATTACAGTCATTACTATGGAGATTGAGGTGTTCTTGTGAGATTAAAATAACATTTGTTTTTATTATTTTGCTACTCAAAACATGTGACACCTCAATATGTCATGGATGGATTCATTTGCTTTCACAGCTGACAAAACTGGCTCAAGGTATACTCGAAGGAAGGGAACAGCAGAACATTTCCAGAATAAACACACTGCTTTCGTTTGCATTTGGAGTCTGGCAGATCTTTGGATCCACATACTTGTGCAAGCAGGTTTTTCCATTTATTCACAAATGTGCAAGCAGTCACACATTCCATACTGGTGTATTTACAGCGCCACCCTTTTGAAGCAAGATAAACTAAGCATGTTCCCTTCATTTTAATCCTTAACATAGGCAAACGTGTCATCCACGACAAACTCCCCTGCACTCCTGGGCCAATTGGTTTGCTCCCCATTAATGGGGTTTGAACCCTTCCACTTCCTGTTTGCCATTTTCAGGAACTGCAGATATAAGGTGAGTGAATGAAAGGTTTATTTAGAACATTAAAGTAAATGCAATAAATGTGTTTAATCTGTCCATTCCTTTTCTTTTAGCATTAGGGGGAATACTGTATTTACTAATGACCTGATTTTTGTCAATTGATGTGAAAATAAATGAAACCAGTAAGCCTCTTAACTTTAGCTGGCAGAAAATCATTAGTATTTTCACAACAGTCGACAAATGAATCAACAATGAGAAAACACTTTAATGCTGAAAGCAGAAGTATTAAATGGAAAATGATTAAGTCTGGAGAATGCACGTGTGTGAATTAGACAAACTGACATAGACTGGTTAATAAACTTGTTTGCCCTTATAAATGAATGTGAATATGCTCCACCTTTCCTTTCCCAGTTTCAGAGTATGTTGCTTTATTTAAATTGTAAATTAATTAATTTTTTAGTTTACTTTATTGATTTCTTAAAGGTAACAGCCTGTAGTTCTCATATACAGCAGGTGTTTAAGGAAACTATATGTGCAGTATTAAGTGGTCACATGGGTTTATGGAGAGGGGTTTTAATATGGTGGGAAACGGGCCCAAACGGCTCTTTCAATGCTCCCCCCTGGTAAAGAAACAACCATCCACTCCATACTGTCATCCATCCATCATGCATTTTTACCTTCTTCTGCAGAGCACAGTGGAAGATGAAGATAAACATGCCTTGGAACGCATTGAAGATGGTGAAGAGGTAAGCCATGATGACAGTGTTCTCATTGATAAACAGAAGGCCAAAAGCCCACGTCAGCCCCAGTAAAAACAACAAGGTGATGGCCCCAAGAGACCAGGACCTGTGAAAAAGGAAAATGGGGACGTAAAAAAAAACTAAATTCAATTAAGCTGCCGTTCTTACAGACACATTGTGTGTTTATTTTAAGATGTAGCCTTACTTAATGTTGTCTAAGCGGCTGGAGTCAGGTTTGAGCGCAGAGGAGTTGCATATCATCTTGTGTAAAGTGACCATCAGGAAAATTAGATTAAGCTGAGGAGAGAGGAAAAGAAAAGAAACCCACGTCTATTAAGAATCTTGCAAAATATTAAATACTGTTAGTGTGACTGGTGTTGAAAATTAAAATAGGCAAGAATAAGATGTGACACTGAAGCTAATACCATAATAACAAAGGAAACGGGTCCAATGAAGCTCCAGATGAAGTAGTTATCCACTCTCAGCCAGCATCTGGAGTGAGACAGAGGAGAAGAGTCTTATAGACATGTGGATAGAAGCACGCACGCACACACACACACACACACACACACACACACACACACACACACACACACACACACACACACACTCACTCACTATTTTCCTGTCTCAGCGGATTATCTTACAAAGGCTAATTGTCAGGATTTAGCTATGTGTTCAGAAATTCCCGTCAGCAGGGAGGTGCCAGAGCTGCTCTCACAGCACTGCATATTACACTTCCAGCTGGGGGAAAAGCATAATCCTACTTCTCAATCTGCAGGTGCAAAAGCCTGTCTTCACACGTACGCTTTCTTGGTCCCATAGCTCCTGTAGTCTATGGCTGCAGAGATGCCCACCACCAGTGCAGGAAAGCAGTAGCCACACAAATAGTAGTATTTTTTGCGGGAGTACTCGCTCTCGAAGACTTCCACCAGCATGAGATAGAGTTGCACACCCTCCAGACACATCCAGGAGAAGGCAGCCAGGAAGAAGAAATGCAAAAGGCCAGCAAAGATGGGACAGGCAATCTGAGAGTAACAGAAATGATAAAAACAAAAGGAGATGATAGAAGAAAGGGAAGTGAGAGAGCAAATTTACTACCAGCTATTTGTGCTGGACACCTGAAGAGGAAAATGGAAAAACCGCAGCAATACAGTGATATAAGAGCTGAATTCTAACCTGAGGATTAACCCTCGATCATTTGAAGTAGCCAAAATGTCCTCAGTATTATAGTTGGAATGCATATTCTGGTACTCACCATGCAGCACAAACACCACACAACCATGACCATAAGTATCAGATACCAGATCAACTCACTTGATTGTCCGTCTTATCAATACCGATGAGGAAGAGTAGCTCAGCAACGAAGAGGTTGATGCAGAGGTTCTTGTGGATTGTGTTGCGGTCGGTCTGCAGGCCTCGCAGGAAGCAGAAAGTGGAGATGCAGATGGCTAGGCACACCAAAGAGATGACGATGCCCACCCAGGTGATCACAAACAGGATCAATTCATGCATTCGTCCCTGGTACTGAGGTCCGGGAGGCATCAGGGCAAAGAGGAAGTTGAGAAATAGAGAAGAAAACAAGAGAGGGCAGAGGACCGGAGACACACAGCAGGGTCAGATAAATGGAGAGGGAAAGATATAGGACAAGACACCAGAATGAGAAATGGGGAGAACAGAGATAGGAGGGAGAAAAAAGCAGTGGCATAGATAGAACATGGGGGAGGGGAGAGAAGACCAAATTTGCTTCATTTAATATTTGTAAATATATGCAAGGCATTAAAGCGTAGAGACAATTGAAAAGATTTCCTGGAAAAAGGGAGAAAAACACGACATTCAAAATCATGTGAATGTCAGCTAGAAGTAGCAGGAGAAGCATGTGCCTTCCAGAAAGAAGGAAAAGAGACGATTCAAATCAAAGAGCTTGCCATCCTTGAGCGGCTACATTAATGTGCACGTGTGTGAGGGGGTGTGTGACTGAAAGGGAGCAAACGCTAACGCTCGCACCACTGAGCGCCTGCATAAATTACCCTACTGCCACGCCGGGCGTGCATCTGCCACGCCCTTATTGACTTACATCGGGCTCGTGGAGCGCCATGAGCACGGCAAAGTTGGTGAGGTGGCTGCAGGAGCAGGTGGTGTGTGTGCTGTTTGTGTGCAGCAGCCTGCAGCCCAGCGACGACCACTGGCCCGTCATCGAGCGCTCCGAGTAGTTCCAAAAGGAACAATTCGGAGTGTGGTAATTATCCAGCTGCGGAGGGAATAGGAATGTTAAAAACGTCCATCACAATTTATCAATTTACATATAACAAATGATTGAGGGCACCTGTAGGTGTTTGAGTGTGAAGACCACTGGTTCAGTCAGAAACACTCTACTGGACTCTTTGTTAATGGAGGCGGCAATTATATGGGAATTAACTGCAAGGTGCCGTTTTTCACTCATTGGCCCTTCCACCTCCATTTTCACAGTGGCGTTCTCGGTGGACAGGAAGGATCCCAAATTTTTATAGAGAACAAACACCACCTTGACTTGTCCTAGTGAGAAAAGATGAAACAATAAAGAGAGATAAATAAATCAGAGGATTAAAGAGAGCTTGATTAAAAGGAGGTTGGGGGGGGGGGCTAATGTTGTGAGACAAAGAGATACTGGGAGAAAAATAGAAGGAAAGTGGAAGCAAGCGGGAGGGAAAAATACCCGCTACAGAAAAGGGGACATAATATGGTAATAGCAGCAAGACTGACAGAGATAGAAAGTAGGAAATGACAGGGGGAGCGAAAAGGAGACAGAGAGAGAGAGTTAGTGAAGGTTAGAATGATGGTAAGGACCGTTTCATTTTGACTGGTGGAAGAGAGCGAGATTTAATGTGGAGGGCAATGGAACATTCATCCCTCAAGCATTCACAGATCTCTTATTATTCCATATGAATATTTCATGTGCGTTTGTTTCAATCATTCTAATCTCGTTCTCGCTGCAGAGCAGAGCGGAGACAGAAAACAGTAAAGGGTGTGGGATGAGGGGGCCACGGAGGGAGAAGAGGAGCGGTGGAGAGACAGAGGAAACAGTGGGGAGGGGGGCAAGAGAAATGAGAAAGAGGGAAACATGGTGGAGGGACAGAGCTGGGGATTGGAATAAGGAAGAGCAAAGAGAAGGAGTGCTGAGATTGCTCTGTCAGACTGGGACCTGATTGTAATCTACACGCCTCCCCAGCAATTCTATTAAAAACGCTGTTAAGAAACCATCAAGAAAAGAAATCGTCTCAGCACTTTTGCTAATCTGATTAGCCTATTATTATGAACCACTAAGTTGGTCAACTGTGCACCAAATTGTTTTAAGCACGCATGAAAATATGAGAATGGGGCGTCACAGGACAGTGGAGTTTGGGTGAGTTGGAGTAATAGCTGCTGACCGTTGCGGCTGTACTGTTTAATTGTTGATGCAGAGAGCTGGATGGTGCTTTCGCTGGAAGAGTTCTGTGGGAAGGACAAGTCCTGCTGGTCCAGCTCTGTGTTTAAAACGTGGACCTCGAGATCTGACAGAATAAGGGGGGAGAAAAACAACCAAAATCAAAAACCAGCCAACAGACACTGAGGTCCTCAGCTTGAATAAATTTAAAACCTTCTGTGGTCCAAACCGTTCAGATGATCAAATGAAACGCTGTTCTTACCTATATTGGCTGCACTGTCAGAAAAGCGAGTTCCATACATGTTGTTGGCCAACAAGAAGGCCCCCTCTTCCAGCACGTCCAAGAGCATGGTGGCGGTGTGCGCCTGCTCCGTGCTGTTCATGTCCTTCCATGACTCCAGGGCTTCAGGACGGAGCAGGTTGTTCACTGTCTGCACCACCGCCTGGAACATGGAGCACTTATTACCATGCAGCACACTATTACTGTTATTACCTATTACGTCTAATGTGGCTATTTACTGGGGGGAAAAAAACAACCTGGCAGTATATTTGTTATTTAAATTTGAATGCCTCTACAGTGAGTTTGTGCAATATTGTACAGGGTAAAACTGACTATATAAAATGTATGCTCTTTCTATATATATAAAAAAATCCTTAAAAATTTGTAAATTTGGAGCAATTCATTAAGAAAGCTGCTTAGAGTGCAGATTAACAGATGTCTGCTCATACAATCATTAAACAATGGCTCATTTATGCTATGACTTTCATTGCCATTAGCTATTAATTAGCTTTTCGGTAATTAATAGATATTTCCTGATCCCTTATTACCCAATCCTGGATAATAATTACTCTTTTTGCGCCACACAAGCATTACTTCACAATAATTTCCTAGAATCTCATCACTCCCCTGCGCTGCATTTATTATTGTGTGATGTCAGACATATCACCATTCTATTTCACACTTACAATTCATTTAATGGCAATTTTGATGGTTATATCAGCTATCCAATTTATTGGAGTAACCTGCTTGATGAATCATGTAATTCTCTTTCTCTGGCCCCTCAAAATGAAGGATTGACTGCTGTGTTGAATAAAGAGCAGCACTCCTAACAGAATACATTTTGCAAGGGAATATACTCTCTCCCTCTCTTCCCCTCTCAGATCAAAAGAACGGGGGATGTCTGACATGTCTGCCTTTAATATCAACGCTGTGTTGAGCTTCCTTGCTGGGAGTTGCTTAAAAGTTACAGTCAGTTGCTCGCAGAAGACTTTATGTTCATTTCCCACAAACAGAGATCATAAGATAGGACTTCATATCACAGAATGCTGCACTGAACCTGAACACACAGACTGGTGTTGCTGACTCCTACATTTCATCATTATTTACTTATGGAAATATATAAGCAGGGTACGGTGGCTCCAAACTAAAGATATTGCACAAATATTGAAAAAGCACAGAAGGGTTGGCAACGCAAACTGTTGAGTTTCATGCTGCTATCAAATTACTTTCTCTTCTGAGCCTCGATATTGGACCTTATTGAGCAACGCAATAACATCAGGCTATATTAAATAATGCACAAACAGCTGACTCTCATCTTTACAGCATCATATAGATTACAAGGAACCTTTTAGACCTTTTACTGCTCCAGATTGTAAATCCAAATTTCCTCCTGTGAATACTTTAATGTAAACAGATTACTGTGAAACAATTTTGTGTGGTGGATCCATTAAGATTTGAACCATGAACCCTGTTTGCTCAAGGACTTGTCATCACTCACTAAGTCAAGCTGCAGTTCTCTACAAAGGACACATAAAGCAGACAGCTGAAAGAAAAATATTACCTGAATATAAGCTCGGCAGGTTCGCTCGCGCCTCTGCAGCTGGAAGGCAGCAAACAAAACCAGTAGATATAGTGACAAAAACCTACCCAAACCTGATGGCGTGCTGAATCAGGGGTAAATTCCCAATTAACCTGCTTATTTCAACATCATGAACAGGAAATACCTTGTTGTAGTTGTTGTAGTTTCGTGGGACGGACTCTTTGCTCCCAGGCCTTAGAGACTGAAGCTGCGCGTCCAGAATGTCCAACAACTGTTCAATCAGCCGCACGGAAGAGCTGACGTCTCCAGCCTGGATCCGACTCTGCGTGTGGTTCACCAGTTCTGTGGCTATGTTGGCAGCATTTTCCCCACTCTTTATCTTTATCAACCACATAAAGAAGACCACACCTCTTTATCATCTTCATTTACTAATAGCGATAATAATAAGAGTCCATCACAAGGTTGTAATTCTCCATAATTGTGCTGGAAAATGTTACACTTAGCAACCATTTTGCCAATGAAATTTTGCAAAAAAGGATCAGTCCATTGCGTTTAAAAGTAACGTGATGTGAACGTAGATCTGCTACCAGGCAATACAAAGTGCTGGTCAAGTATATACTGTACACGGCTAATTCCGGTTTTCTCCTGCAGCAGTGCAGCCTGGTTTATTTGTATTTGACATTTTGAGCACTTTTCAGAATTACTGCCATTAATGGGAAATAATCTGATTACTGCAGTATGTGTAGTTATACATTTTATCAGCTTACACAAAAGTGAGAGTGGACAAAATCGCGTTAGAATCACTGAGAGCCTGATGATTGGCTACTTTGCCAACATAATGCACTGTCCAAGACTATGGAGGAGAAATTGGCAGTGCAGCTTGCAAGCTGTGAGATGCTAAGGCTGATTTTTAAAAACATTTAACCTAGCTGTGATTAAAATGCATTAGTGAAAAAAGAGAGTTAATTAAGTATCCAGAGCAGATGCCTTGTAATAAAGGGCCAGTTTAAATGAGTCTGTATTTTAATCAGGCCAAACCCTGGAGATATGTTAATATGTGTGATGGTCGACAGGGAGGATGGTGGGGGCACTCAGGCAGAGGAAGAGGACAGGCCCTTGGCTATTTCTATGGCTACAGGTCTCACCTTCTGGGCCACCTGGTTGACCCAAGGGGAGGTGCAGTTACTTAGGTCGGGACCTCGTGGGTTCCACATGACCTGCTCGGCCAAGCACCGGAACGAAGCGATACCTGAAGAAGATAAAGAGAGTGGGTGGGGGTTATGGCGGGATGCTAATTCTTCGGTATCTGCAATTTAAAGTAGGAAGAAATGGGTGACCAAAAAACTGGTCTGAAAGGAATTTTAAAAGGCATTATTACAGAGGTCTGTAGACAAAAAAGTGAAGAAAGAAAGAGGTAGAAAGTCAAAGAGAAAATAGGTCAGCTGTGCTGGATAATGGAGTGTAATGAAGTGAGGATAGAGGAGGGTGAGGCCAGACCACTCTTTCATGCTGTGAAATCAATGTTTTTATGAATATGGGCTGATGCAACATAACAAGACAGAAGCCTTCAGGTATGAGACCCTCCTGCCAAAAAGCCCTCCACCAAATCTAATTTCCAGTTATTACCAGTTATACATAGGTTTTCCACTTTGGTAATAATGGCTCACAGATGACATGAAAGGGGTAAAAACCAGCAAGAGGTCTGTTGCTGATATGGAAAATCACTGACATCCAGTCCAGAAGACAAGGCGGTGAAAGGCAAATAAGAAAAGAGCACAGATCATTTAGAAATGCTTCAAAGATCAGAGCAGATGTGTTGGTGTATTTCTTGCTCTTTTTCGATTTTTTTTCAGGGTTTTTTCCTCCTCCTACTTTTCTCCATCAACTACTGGTTGGGTTTAAAAGCTACGTCAACGCTTGATAATTAAACCAGCTGCTGAATCAAAATTACTACCATTTTGAAGGAGCACACAGACAGTGAAAGGCGCTGGAGAGGAAGATGAGGAAGATGGCTTTTTGTGGGCCTGCAGGGAGCTTTTTGTTGGCTGCATATTTAGTGTTTTAGAACCTAACATGAAGGGTGGCGATGCCTTTGTTGTCTAGCCTTTCATTTCATTATTCGTTACTTTCAATCAGCTCTGTTTTATGCGGGAGATGAGCCTTTGATTTGTGGAGGACAGGCTTTCATCTGTGAGTCCTCTGGGACAGCGTCTGCTGGGGGACTGATGCAGGGACAGATGAAGACAACAGCGGAAAAAAACAGTGGAAGCACAAACTGGTCAACTGGTCACATGCCCATAGTTATAATACATGCACAAATACAAACGCAAGTGAGCTTCTTTGCTACAAAATAAAATCGGTGACTTTTTGTCCTCACCTAGAGATCCTTTGGGACATGGTCGCTCCACTGTATCTCCTCTCTGCGTGGTGGGCCACTGGACCCCCCGGACGAGCTTGGTCTCACAGAAATAAGGCTCCAGGCTGTGAGGAGGGTAGTGTGGCCGACGGGTGACAGGCACTGTGGCTGTGATCGGCCGAAGATCGGGGTGTTTGTTGATGGAACCAACTGGGCGAGAAGTGGAGGCTAAAGGGCGAGCGGTGGTTGGGCTGGCACTGGAGGTGAAGGGCCTGGCTGGAAGAGTGGTTGTCACTTGGGTGGTGGTCTGAGGACCTGAGGTGACACAAGAAGGATACAGAGGAAAGTGTGGGAAGAACTAGTAAAAGACACTTGGAAAAGGCTGTAAGGCATCTGTCAGAGAGCGACCAAACCTGATCAAAAGCTACAGAAGGGAGATCAAGCGAGTGATGGACCTACACATATGAATGTACAACATCTCTGAAGTTCAGCTGAAGTTAGTCTGACAATAATTAGGGTGACAAATACTTTCGTCTCAAAGCCTGCCCTCCAGAGAGAGGAGGAAGAGCGAGGGAGGAGAGGTAAATAATAGATCAAATGTATCCGAGTCACCACCAGCACTAACAACAAAACCTAATGTGAAGATTAAAGAATCACGTCAGCACGACACAAATTAGTGATCTAAAGCACGCTCGGCGTGCACGTCTATGAGCGCCGTCGCCTCTTCTCTTCTGACCCTAATCCAAAGGTTTGAGCCTTGAGAAAGGCATTTAAATGACAATATGGACACGCCGTTCTCACAAATGCCAAAAATGCACCTCGTGTTCTAGTTCCACCTTTTCCGTATATTCTGGAATGACTTTCCTTTGGTCTATAAGGTCAGAGACAGAAAACCAGTATCTGATCTTAGACTCCTCAACGTCAGATAAGACACACAAAACAAAATGAAACTCACATTATTCTTCACGCCTGTTATGATTTCATGTTTGTATGTAATAAATTAAATGATGCACTGCGAGCTGGGTTATAGATGACAAAGAGGGGATGATAAACAACTGAGCAAAACCTGAAGATCTCAATAAAACATAAATGCTTCAACAAAAATGATCACCCGAAAATACCCCGAAGCTCCAGTTGACATGGTGTTATTTCTGACAATTAGAATGAATTTTCACAACTGTTCCCAACACTGATCACACTCAGCCGTGACTACAAATCCCGAAAATCCTGAGGAGACTTCACACATATTATGGTGTCAGTATAATATAATAGTTTCAGATTTATTACATGACGAAAAAGTTGTGTCCCATTTGTCTTGTGGTCCTGCGTACACTGTGTCCTGCCCTTTATATATTTGTCTGCTCCAACTGTGAGCTCTGCAAGTGATCATTATCAGGCTTGATTATGGCAGAGCATCCAAATCAGGGGAGCATCTAAAACATGCAGGGCAGACAGTCCCCTGCACAGTTCCGGGTAAAGTACAAGCTGTTCGTTCTGCATCACCTGGGGCAGAGATTCACCATTTCAGGCACAAAAGGCGATTAACAGTATGGGACAACACGAGGAACCTGCTGGCCTCACAGAATCAGGCAATCGGCGACATGAATCTATAACTGATAGGATGAAAAGACTCCCTGGACTCCTCACCTGTAGTCGGATCTGGGGGACCAAACTCCAGTTCGTATCGTAGCACATTGTAATTGTTCCATACGTAAAGCTGGTTGTCTCTCGGATTGTAGTCCACAGAGGAGATGTACTGATAGGGGTTGGGAAAAGCGATGTGGACGGGTTCCTCTTGGCCATGGTTGGTATTGTAGGCGTACAACACAAGGTCACCTCCTGCCTCGCTGTCATCATCCTGATAGACAGAGCGAACTGCGTAGAGGACTCCACAAGCCATGAAGGCGTTAGATGCCATTCTTTTGTCAAAACTGGTCTCCCAGGTGCCTTCAAACCGAAGCGTGTAAGGGTTCACCTACGGGAAAAGGACATGTTTTTATTAAGTCAGAACACATTCATTTATTAATGAGGGTTTTTGGAAACTGGAAGAATTTATTGTTTTAAAACAGAGATAAAATGTTAAAAAACAGTATTAAACCCTTCATATTTTCTGATTATGTTGTGAGTACTGGATATAACGTGATGGATTACCCACGACTAAATTTGGATCAATCTCCTATGCATGAGTTTGAAAAGGTTTCCACTAATAGTATTCAAGTGAACCCGTAGACTAATACTGGCACACAACTAGAATTTCAGGTCAGTAAAGAAAGAAGTAAAATGGCTGTAGTCCAGCTAAACAAAACAAACCAGATATTTATCTTAATAGTAAGGATTACAGTTTAAATATGATGTGGTTTGTCTTAACATTTTGATGGGATTTTTATGTGACCCCTTTCCTCCACCAAAAACATTTCTTTATCTCATTTGTATAATCTCAATGTTCGTGACGTTTGATTTTCTGCCTGACAGCTCGGATTAGATTTGCTATAATCCTGTCTTCACAATCCCCGTCTCATCCCCTTGTGCGCAGCGTTGCTCTCCCACCTGGCTGACCACGAGTCGCCCGTTGTTGGCCTCGGTGGCGTAGATCACCCACAGGCCATTCTCATCCACAGCCAGGTCAATATCTGACTTCCCTCCCCAGCGGTAGGGCGAGGTGTCATGGTAGTTGGCATTTGTGATAATGGCTTCGCCGCTCTTGATGCGGGTCCTCAGGTCATACTTGACTATGTTCCGCGTGCGTTCTTTGTTGTAAAACACCGCACCATCGTACACCACAAACCCGGTGCCGTCGACTCTGTTGGGTAATCTGTGATGTAGAACCAGACATAAGAGAAGTGCTTAAATAAAACTGCATCTGCTCTGCCTGACCAATTCTTACACGCTCCCAATGCGAATATTACCACCTCAGTGGCACCGCCACCTAAACCAACACGCGATACCGACAAACCAACCAGGTACAGATCTTGTTTGATCAAGCAAGACAATGGGAGGAGCTCTCACTTGTAGCTGGTGGTGGCTCGGCTCTGTTTGAAGTCCTCCCAGGAGGCATATTCATACAGCATATCTGTGCGATAGGGGGTCCACGGCATAACATACAGTCGATCCCCCGACTGCAGTGGGTCCTTACACCACGCTCCTGCCTGGTGCTCGGCCTCCTGCAGAGAGCTGGCTGCCTGCACCCGCAGCAGCTTCCCAGGGCACACAAAGACTGGCAGGAGCGATGGGTTGGCGCAGGGAAGAAAAGGAGGGGGGGAAGAGGAAATACAAAATGAAAACAAAGCATTGCAAGAGCGAAAGATGTCATGGAGATGACAGGAAAGGGTGGATGGAAACGAGATAAGTTAAACTACCATGGAATTTAGACCAGGATGGAGGGAACAGACAAGAGATGGGAGGAGATAAAAGTAAGTTCAGGACTGAAAAGGAAACAGAATGAGAGTAGAATGGGGGTGAGCTAGAGAGGAGGGGGGGTAAGGTGAGGTACAATATCAGATTTAAAATGAAGGAACACATAATAGCTCATTTGTTCTCAGCACTGTGGTCGGAAAGTGTCTCGATATGATAAATGGGAGATTTCTGGCTGCCGCCACAGCTTGGATGTACCCTCTAATCTAATTCATCTTGGCTTTTGCATTTTCTGTTTCAGAGTCCTCAGGTTCTCTTTTCTACTAAATTGTAAAACAATTATTGAGGAGCTTGTTTTATTTGGAGTCAAATTTGCCTCTCAGTCAAGAGTATTGCTTTAAATTAAAAAAACAAAACCCCAAAAACACAGCCCTGGGGCAACAGTAAATGGGGAGGTGGGCTGAGCCTTGCCTTCCTTTGCAGTTGTAATATATTTTCACACAACCAACACAAACACAAAGGCCATACAAACACACATATGGCGAAGCACAAAAAAAACATATGGAACACCTTGAAACACAACATATAGCAGAGGATGGGGGAGGGGAAGCGAGAACTGGGGCTATTTTAAGAAGGTGGAGGTCATTCACTGGGGAGTTGTGTAAATTGGCTGGCTGACAGTGTGTCCCATTCTGACAGAGAAGATGCCAAAGGAACACTGGGGTGTCAGGTGATGTGTGAGGGATACCACTCTGACATCATCTGACGTCACAGGTACTGTGTGGGTGGGTCGGTGGTAGGACAAAGGAGAAAGTGAGAGCAACAGAAACAGAGCCATCCCTGCATATCCTCTGCCAGTAAATGTGTGCAAGGACCTATTGATTTTCATTTGCAACAGAAGAAGAATCACACAACACATGGATGAACATACACACACTGATTTGCCATCATAAGACTGTCCACAGCCAACGATGTGAGCATTATCGTCACTTGGTGACTGACTAATGAGTCTGGGTTCAAACCCTCTTGAACAGGGAGGAAGAGAGACACGTTGGAGTCATTTCAGGCCTTTGAAAATCCAGGTTTATCTTTTTCTCCTGCCTGCTGCATGGAGTATAGTTGGTGATCTGTGATGCTGGGCCACTTAGGAATTAGCGTGTTCTGTTTGAAGGGGTCCAAGCGGAATTGAGACTGGCAGTTTAACAGGAATCTAATCAAGCTCCGATATAAACAAACACTGTGAATACCAGCTCTTCAGAGGAAGCTTGTCATACATGAGTGTAAGACAAAACTGCTCTCTGGAAAGCCTGAGGTGTTTGTTTTGTAAATAAAAATATGGGGTGACTAAAATATTCAAAATTATTCAGGTGTAATTTTGGCTGTTTTTGACAGCTGTAAAATGAATATCTATATTCATAACAATATGAACTTAAAACTCCATTAAATGGCATCAATCTCTGTCACCTACGAGCATCTTTTAGTATTCTGTAGATTAACTCTGAGCTTCTAAAAATGCAGTCGGTGATGTACTAGCAGGACATGAAAATTGAACTATTGATGTATAAAGCAATGCCGATGCTTTTCATATAGATGGCTCAAAAACAAACAAATAAAAAAATGTATTAATATACTCCTGTGTCATTTTAACACTATTGTTGCAAAAACAAAGCCGTATTGGAATTTCCATGTTTTTCCTTCTATACCCAGTAATGGGGGTAGCCCAGAAACCTGGTATTATTATTGTTATTGTTATTATTATCGTTGTTGTTGTTATCACTTTAATATCACTGCAATCCATTATCTCTCAAAAACAAACCATTTCCATGATTAATTAGGTGTAATTCTGTTCATTATAACCTTCCAGTCTTGTACTGTTTTACACCATACTCCAGAGTTGGGCACAACACTCCACCAGCCCAATGCTGTCTTCTCCTCCTCTCCCAGACGTCCTGCCACACTTTATTTTAATGAACTGGGCCTTGGTTGGGCCCAGGGTCAAAGGGGCCCATCAGTGGCCTCCAGGCTGTCGACACACAGGCCATGAAAACATAGACATTCATACACGAAACGCACATTCAAGGGCCAAACAACAAGAGTAGCCAGCCTTTACACTGAACATAAAGTGCCTGGGGGGCTTAATTAACTTTGACCCGTGCACCCCATCTTTTCTCAGCCGCCTTTCTGTTTACCAGCTCTTTCTGTCCTCTCCTTGGTTCTGGCTGCGTCTCTGTCCCTCTGACTGTGAGGAGTGATTAGAGCAATGGGAAGCTCGAGGAGCCGAACTCTATAGTGGATTCTATAGTACAAGAGGCTGTTATGACCACAGTATGAATGAGGTATTAGGCATCAGGCATTAAGCATTAGGAGTAAATCTGGAGATTAGGCATTATCCTATTCTGGCTGAGCAGGTTAGTAGGAGAAAAGACCATCTGATTACATGAAATAGATTAATTCCTTCTTGGGGTTGGATGGAAATCTTGTCTCTAGTCTCAGTGAATTCACCAGGCAGCACTGACATGACACTCCTTTACCCTACAAAGTAGCCAGATGGCTAATGAAACTTACCTTATCAGGGATTAAAAACCAGGCTGTTGCTATCATATTCTAGCGTGCCAATTACTGCCACACATACAGGAATGCACTGCTATAATAATTGACTATTTATCGCTATAATCCCTTTTCCTAACCAGAGGTCAGTTTATACTTGTCAATATAAGACTGCAGTACAAAATGATAAAGGAAAAAGTGCTTCCCTGGAAACAATAATATATGCTGTCTCTCCCATTACTGTCTATAGCAGCAATTTGTGATCGACTGGTAATACAATTAAAAGAGAGCGCTGACAGCTTGGAGCTAATTTTAAACTTTTCATCTTGGTTGTCTCCTGCAATCCATGATGTTCTACTGTTTGATGTGACAGCGTCGTGGTGATGGGTGTTACACAACTTTGATTATCTAAAAACCACCTGTCAGTGGTTGTCAGATGTCCAGATGTGCTGCCTTATGGACTTCTTTTTTAATTGAATCTTTTACATACTACAGGGGTCTCAGAGTTATGTTACCCCAGGCCTTTGCCCAGTCCCCTGTCACAGCCAGTTCTCAGGAATCACTGCTGAGCACAAGCTGCTATAATTGAATACCACACCTGTTATTGGCTGGTACAGCATTTCGGCAGCAGGGGGCAGCCTAGAGTGGAATAGACCCTCTTGTCCTCTGGGCAGCTAACAAGCGTACACTTATAAGCATAAGTGTGCAGGGCTTCCCCAACTAAAAGCATTTCTTGGCATGTATTTCCTGTGAGGATATGAGCCTGTTGTGTGTAGGTATGCATGTGTGCAGCTCAGACAGACTGAGGAAGGACTGAAGGAAAAGCGAGGAAAGCATCTGCAGGGATGTGTGGTCTGTGAGTGCAAACAAGAAGGGAAAGAGGAGTATAGTAATATAGATTAAGTAGGTTATTTCCTGTGAAATGAGAATTCGGAGTGAGTTAATCTGTTTGGAAGTGACATAGTGACATTAAGAAGAAAGAAATATGGAAGAAAATGGAGAGGCTCCCAGTGTGTTTCCGCTTCCTCAACACTATAAGGGGTCAAATCATGGAAGAAAAATAAACAATACAGTTCACAGACATATACACGCAGACATATACCCTCAGGACACACAAACTCTGGCAATGCACACAAGAACAAACTGTCAAGTGGATGAGGCAGGTGTCAAACTGGCAGATTTTCAACCAAAACATTCACCCCAGAGAATACCCTTCACTGAGACCAACACCTGTCAATGAACTGATAGTATCCATTAAAAAAAAAGAAAAAGAAAGTGTATCAAACTGGGAGTGCAGTTGAAGCTGAGTGTTGGGAAAATTGGTCAAGACATGGCTGCTGAGCATACAGGAAGCCGATATAGTAGCCAAAAAGGGACAAATCCTGCTCTGAACAATTACTGTAGCTCATGGACAGTCGCTAAGTCTCCCTGCATGGCTGGAATATTAGCCTAGCAAATTTTGCCATCGTTTTGCATGTTACTGTCCTTCTTCCCTAACGAAATTAGGCCAAGAACGCTCCTGAAACCAGAAGTTGTGCTTTATATTCATGGCCAACTGTGCTTCTCACTGAGCATTCTGTTCTTTAGGAATAATAATGTAGGACGCCTGTATATGCAGGCAGTCCTCAGACTTTTCTCTATGAATGCTTCACTGAATATGCTGTCTGCACTGTCCTCGCCACATGACTGTAACTGAGTGTGGCAGGTCATCTGTAATTAGCTAATGTCACCTAAATTGTCGTGTTTATAGCAAGCACTTTCCCAATTATCTATTTCCAGTATTTTTTTTGGAGCATTTCCTGTCACATTACACCAATTTCCCAATTATCCATGCAAATTTTATTAAGTTAGGTGCTAATTTTTGTGAGCAAACAGTTTTGGCCTCGAAGGCTCCCTGTCATATAGGAGTTTTATATATATATATATAGCTAGAATATTAGCTAGAATATTTTGCTTTGGATGCGATCAACTGGAAATGTATGCCTGCTTGTGCTTGTCAACAGTAAATAATGCAGCCCAGTGTGTAACGTACTCGGGTTAATTTATCATTGAAACAGGTGGAAAAAAGAGACAGAGAGAAATGGGACACGTATAAAGAGCAGGCGGACAATGTGCAGGAAAAATCATTCAAGCTCTACTTCATCAATGCATACTGCACATCATCCAAATGCAAATTAGTCGATTAGCTGATCAATTAATGAGGGTTAATTAACAAAACATAAATCTGGAATGTTAATTCTGCCATGTACAAAGGAGAAGTGTATTTGGCAGAAGTGGGTAGATGGATTAAAGTGGGAAATGGCAGGAGCACAGACAGAGGACAGAGGGATTCATCTTCGTGTTGGTTGGAGGAAGAGTAGTAAATGATAATGACTATATGGGTAAGGCAAGAAGAGGACAGAGATGAAGATGGTTGCTTTTTAGCTTGTTATTTCAAAGCACACATGGAGGAAAATAAAATATCATCTTGTGTTGGGAACAAAATGTGACAATGTTCAGTGGTAAACAAAAGTAATGGACACATCTACAAAGGAATCCGTAAACCAGTTTGTAACCTGTATACAGGTTATATCCTCCAGAGGTCGTGACATATGACAGGTAGATAGGACAGATGGGTGGCTGAGCAAGGCTATAGAGAAGAAGTTGAAGCTCACTGGGAAGCTGCCTGATTTTCAGTGTGACCCCTGATATGGGCCAGGTCTCAGGAAGAGACTAGTGATTCAAGTGCCTAGCCATACTGATTGGAGCTCTTTAAGGGTGCTTGTGGGGACACCCTGCTGTATCTGAGACAACATTCCAGGAGGCTGGATCCATCCTTACAGGACTCACACCTCCCATCATCATTCACACCTCTCCTCACCCCTTCCCTTGGAATTGACTAATTTTGGTGGGTACAGAGCGGCACAAGCTGATTGCTTGTGCCTCAAAGAAAACAGAGGCATCGAAGTGGCAAAATGGAAAAGGAGAATGGAAAGAGAAGAGAGGGAGGAGAAGGATAAGAGATGTTCAAAAGAGCCTGCAGCAGTGATGGCCAGATGTGATCTGAGAGATAAACCAATCCGCGTGAGGTGAGAGAAACACAGCAGAGGAAAAACAAGGAAGAAAAGTAAACACACAGTGAAAGAAAATGAGTTAAATGGAAGTGTGAAGTTCATTAAAGAATCAAAAGAAAAAAGGACAGTGACACACCTAAAAATGGACCGCTGTAAAAATGTTTCTGGGAGCAATGTAGCCCGTTGCTGAGCTGTTGGAACACAATGTTTGCTTTGAGATTACAGCAGCAATAAACGCTGAACCAGTCCTGAGAAACTCAAAAACAGAAGAAAAGAGATATGGAGTATGGAGGAAAGGAGGAGCTGAAGAGCACAGAACGAGAGAGGTGTTTTTTCTTATATCTGGAGGGACAGATACTGTAAAGTGAAGAAGCAAAATGAATGGAGTGTTGTATTGACTGGTGTTAATTATCACATCTTTGGTTGATGTAATGGTGTGATGAAGAGGAGTTAGATGGACAGCAGACCTCTTAGCTTCTATGGGATGATATGAAAACACTTCTTAGTACTATGCTGTGAAGATGGTGTAGTCTTACTCAGAAAAAGAATGGAGGTAACTCATCATCTATCACTCCACTCACACCTCTAATAAATCCTTAGTGCGGCGTGTGTGTGTGTGTGTTTGTGTGTGTGCGTGCGCGTGTGTGTGTGTGCGTGCGCGTGTGTGTGTGTGTGTGTGTGTGTTGGTCAAATTCAGGCATCAGAACCAAGAACAAAATCTAGAAGGATTTCAGAGTTTTGGTTATAGTTGAAAGAGAGGTAGAAAGAGACGGGCAGAGAAGGCGATTAGAAAACAAGAGAGAAAAGGAGGGATATCGACATCAAACATGACCACTACACAAGGTGCTGGGTTAAGGGTTAGGGGTATGGGGGGAGGAAGGGAGACAAAGGAGGAGGAGAGGAAGGGAGGAAGGGGCGAGCTGTGGTTGTTATGTTCATTTTGGTCTTTACCTTTTTGATCCACTTCTATTCAAGCATCGGAAAAGGGAAAAGAAGGAGATAGAGAGATAAGAGTAAGACAGCAAGGTAGAGAAGGAGAGAAGGGGAAATAAAGAGAATCAAAGAAAAACAGGTGCAAGAAAAAAGAGAAAATTGAGATTAAATAAAATGTCCTTCCTCTCTCTCTTTTCATATAGCAACTTATCTGTCTGTGTTATGGTTGGCTACTCAGAGAAAGGATGGCTCTAATGGAAAATGAGGAGGGGGGATGGCCTGACTTAGGTTTGAATCCATTTCTGTTTCGTTTTAACTTTTTCAATAATCCCCAAACAACAGTTCACCCATAACCACATACACTCACCCCCCCACCCCCCACTCCACCCCTTCCTCCTTCCCACTTTCCCTCAGGCCCGGCTCCAGGAACCTGCTAGAGAGAGGACTGGTGAGAAGAATTCTTTTCACTGCCATCCACTTCATCTCTGTGGAAAAAAAGGTTGAGAATAATGGAGAAATACATGGAGGCATGGGGGTGGGGGGGGGGTGGGGGGGGTTGGTGGTAATTAAGCTGTCTCTGCAGCTCGTTGTAGGGGTCATGGGATCCTTCTCCTTCACTATGTTCCACTAAAACTGCATGAGAACTATTCCTTGATCAAGAAAATTTACTTAACCTTTAAGCTTTGTCCTATTTAGGGAGTCATGCCGCTCGATGTGTAACCATCAAAGGGAGCTCATCAAAAAAACGAATGGAGTGGAGCCACAGCAAGAAACGGTTTCGAGTAAAAGAGATAGGGGAGTAATAGCTCAGCACGTTTACATAAACAGGATGCTGTGTTGAGTCACACCATAATCTCCGCTGACATAAAACAGGTGAGGCACACTTGATGCCCGTGGCACTGCCATGCTTAGGGAGATTTATGAACAGCTGGGACTCGATGGAAACTAGAAGGGATTCAAGCTCCACTTTGCACATTACATCCCTGGCACAAGTCTTTTCTCTCCGTTTACTAAAGCCCAGGAAGTGTGCATGTGGATCGTCATGTCTCTGGGCGGGGACGTGTCAAAAGGCACATGGCTGGTGAATTCCCGCTGTGGCTGCGATTGTCTCATGTGTCGTAGGAGGTCTGTTTTGCCAGGGGAACTCTGGAAATTGATACCTTAGATAACTGGGTGTCAGAGACAAAAAGGAAATAAAAGGAGCAGGAGAAAGAACTAGACAAATGGCAAGCACTGGGAGAGGGGGAGCAGATCGTGGCCTGATATGTGTGGGGGACGGTTTAGCATCTTGGCAGCAGTACAGCACAGGCAGCATTGAACGCTGATAATTTATCATCTTAAGCCAAGATCAAACTGGACAAACAACATCGCTGAAGACCAGGGGAATGGTAGCCACATTCAGCCAAGGGGTAAATATGGCAAATGTGTGTCCTGTCGAGTTGTGGTAGGGCATTGCATAATCGCCAACTGCGAGTGCAATCACTAACACCGAGCTTAGGGAATAAGGGAGCTACCAGAGAGCATCTAGAGCCGTAACCCCTGAGAAAGCAAAGAGGGAAAAAGGATTTTATCAGCAAAAACCTCAGTCTGGTGTGAGGGTAAAAAAAAATGAAGAGGAAGATGTGTGTTGTGCAGAGCAATGTTATGAAGAGGGTGAGGAATGGAAGGAGAAAATGGCCGCCTTCGTTGCTGCAGAAAGGAGAACGGGGAAGGTCTAAGACTTCTGCTGCCTCCATTTATTGTGATCTGAGCTTCCCTGAAAAAGAGACACTGAGTTAAGACACCAATCATCACATAGACAAACACAAACACGGAGAAAAGAGACAGAAACTCATCAAATGTGTCCTCACAGCGAGCTGCTTATTTTAGAGCCACCTTAGTTGTTTGTCTGATTCATTCAGCAATTCTTTTTCAGGGGCCTTTTGAGAAATAAGCCCCTGCCCTCTCTCCTCTTAATCACTCTGCTCAGCACTCTAGACAACCCTATCAATTACTCCCACACTAATGAATACAGCTGCAGAACACACAAATACACACCCTGCATCTACACACATTTACTGTTCAGAGAGCAGTTGGACGACAAATTCTGCCTAAAGATTCTGAGAGTTACTGTGTCCTTGCGTCTTTTCAGTTTTGTCCCCTCAGATTTTTGGTTTTTGATTTACCCTCTTCTTACATTTTTTATAAAATATGATCTCATATGAAAACTTGTGATCACTGTTGGAATGTGATGATTCTATCGTATTAACACGCTATTAAAGCCATGTGATTTGAGACAGTGTGGGGAGATAAAATGGCTCTTCTGTTACTTGTTTTACACATTACCACCTGAAATCACAGCTATAGAAGGAGCAGAGGAACATCAGTGATTGAACTGATCTAGTGTTGCTAATATGGATGGCTTAAATTCAGAACATTAGCCCTTTATGATCGTCACTAAATAATGAGATCCTGCTAGTTTCCCTTGCACAGTTAGGACTACCGTCCAACGTGCTTGGATCTGTGGTCCCCTAATGGAATCTGAGCAGGTTTATTTTCCTCTATAAAGCCTGGCAACATTAATCATAGGTGACAGTAAGGACCTTTCAAGGTTTATTTTTTGTTTTATGCTCAATCAGATATGATTTGACATTTTATTGGTTGTATTTTACTATCCACAGATACAATTTATGCATGTGTGTATATGAGAAGTGTTCTATATCAGCTGTGCTCCAGCTGCCACTTTGCTGGCTTTGTGACTGGTAAAATGACAAAGAATCCACATGACGTTACAGAATCTCCCCTGTTATTACATGTTATGGTTATTTAACATCAATCTAGATTCACCTTTTCATGTGGACATGCCTCAGGTGATGCCAGAGTGACCGGCATTCCTATCCAGATGAAAATAATGGGACATCACCAGAGCGATTAGAGACATCAAATTCAATTAATCTCAACAAATCTCCACTGGGCCAGAACTGAAAAGAGCAACACACCCGCTATCCTGGTAATTAAATGTGGCCATGATGAGTGGAGTGTGGTGCGTCTGTGACTGTTACAGTTCTGAGACTGAACGTGTCAGGTTATATTTATTCTGTCTAATGATGGCAAATGAACAGGGGCAAGCAACAGGATGAGCTCTCACATCCAAACCCATTTCCTTTTCTATACAAGTGTGTGAGATTGGAAGGAGTGATCTGGTTTCCACAGCAGAGGAGAGCAGCAGGACAAGAATAACAAGCTATTCTTTGTCACCTCAAACAGGGATCAGCTTCCAATTTTCTAATATTTTAGAAACATCGTTGTGGTTTTTTTTTCTGAAGTGCAGGAGGAGGGAAAAAATACAATTCAGCATATATTTAATTAAATTGGTATGTGGAGAGAGAATGTGCCCTATTGCACTGTAGGAAAAAAGAAATCTTTGGTTACAATCGTTCATTAAGAGTCACATAGAACTTAAAATGGCACATTACAAATTACAGCCCATACCAAGTAGAGGACTAACAATTGTACTTATATGAATGGAGAAGGTCAATCTGACTGCAAATACTGATTGAAATACAGGTGGAGAGCAACAACTTTACTGCCATTTATGTATAATCTCTAATATTCCTGATACCACTAATCTGTGACTGTGCCTGTGACCTGACTCACTATAGCTGCTCAAAAGCCACTGAGCAGAGTTGATGGAAAAGAGAGAGGTGGAGTTTTTCCCCCCACATAAGAATATTTGTTGTGTAAAAAGGCAGTATTTCCCGAGAACATACTGTAGAGATCAATAAGAATAATTGCAGGTGTGTATTTCTAAAAAGTGGCAAATAGGAACAAGTAGTAGACACAAAGAGAGTGGTGAAGAGGTGAGACCTTTGTGTGAAACCTGAAACCTGAGACTGAGAAGGAAGTAGGTCAGGGAAAGGAGAAATGGAGAAAAGTAAGTTAATATTCTGGCATCGAGGTGTGATCAGATCCGATCTGTGACTGGCCAGCTCCGACCCTGAAGAAAAAAGAATCACACCAAGTCCCAGACAACGAGAAAGCCTGCGTACCCAAAGATCCAAACCACTAACCCTCAAAGCTGAGAGTAATAACATGAGAGGGAGGAGACTGAGCAGAGATTTTCACATGAACAAGGGTCAAACCAGAACCCCCAACCCCAAAACTGATCTGTCCTTGTTCCTTTCTCCATTTTGTGAGTGTGTGCGAGTGTCACACCAGTGAAACCCTTGAGCAGTTAGCTGTTTCCATGAGGATGCTTAAATGTGTGGCATTCCAGGTCACATGGTCAAACCTAAGCCCTTTGCTGTTTGCATTAACATTGCTGTTGTGGTGCAGCATACTCACAATGACCCCTGCCTCCAAATCTCACTGCACCCAATTTTAATTTTTATTGGAAATCAGAGGGATAGCAAAGGTGTTTGGTACCAGATAAAGGCAGTGGCATGCCCCTGGGTCAATCATTGTGCTTGTGTGTGTAGGTGCGGGTAGGTATGGGTGGGCGTATGGGGCAGGGAAAGTGCTACACCTCTGTGATTGCCAATAAAGGCTGGCCTTGCATTTGCAATGGGAGTGCAGTGCTTATCGGACCATGTGTTTGTGAAGCACCTTCTCCCATGTGAAAATCCCTCTCAGCTGTTGGTGCATTGCTCTGTCAGTGGCAAAAAAAAGCCCAAACAGTTTAGAGCTTGTTGTTGCAGTGTGCAGGTGTGTCTGTGCCATGGAAGTGTACATGAAAAAAAAATAAGTGAAGAGAGATGGAGAGAAAGAAGAATGCTACTTCGGGGTAGCTCTAATGTTTTACTTGTGTTGAAAAATCCAGAAAGAAAGTGCATAGATGTCATTGGGTGGAGATTTTTGTTGTTGTTGCGAGACTTCAAAAGTGGGTGGGATGTTCATGTGCACTCGGGGAGGGTAAGAGGAGGGATGTGAAACAGGCAATAAATGGATGACTGGGACTGGAGGCGAGAACAGGTGACACTGTTGGTACTCACTGTAGGGGACACACTCATACTGGATCTCCAGATACTTGTAGGTCCCCGGGCATGGGTCTGGAAACACGTCAGACCCGGCTACGACCACACACTGCGTGCGGTTATTACACCTGAAGGAGGAAACAAGCAGAGGAGAGAGAGGGAAGGAAGGAAGTAAGCGATAAAAAATGACAAGTGCCTTAGTAAGAAAGACAAAGAGGAGTGGTTTCAAAAAAATATCTTCAGGCTCTGAAAGATGGAGAGAATAATACAGAGGAGAGTAATTTCACACTAGACTAGATCATGTGACAGCTGCACCCGGGGGTTGCTGGGAATTTGGTGTGTGTGTGTCTGTGTGTGTGTGTGTGTGTGCGCGTGTGTGTGTGCGTGCGTGCGTGGTAAGAGAATGGGTGAATGACGTAAAAGCCTCCTCTCCTGGGTTACTCTGAGTGGGAGCAATTAGAGGTGAGACAACATGTAAGGATGAAGTGGGGGGGGGTGTCAAATACTCTTGATCACACGGGGGAGGACGTCATACAAGACCTACGTCCATCTATCCGTTTTCTGATAATCGCCCCATCCCAGCAGTTACAAGATTGAGAGTACGTCTGAAATTTGTTGCCGCGGACACTCTGCATTCCGAGTTCCGAGACCCTGCGGAGCACAGACGCACGTGTGCACGGGACATACACTCACTAATTTTCCCTTTCTACCGTGATTTTAGGATTTCTCCTTGTTCATTCTCCCAATACATTCATGCTGCACATTTATGCGCCCCCTCTATTATTCTTCTCATCATTTTAGTTGCCTTCCGGCTCTTCTTAACCCCTGAAAGCTCTTCTTCATCCCATGCTATTTCTTCATCCTCTCGCACTCTGTTCCCAAGATTATTCCTTGAGCTTCCATTACACAGATGATAGATTGCCGAGAAAGAGATTCCATTGATTTAAGCTTGAGAAAGCAAATGCTGAATACAAAACACTGAGAGGAGTTACAGGAACAGTGTTTGAGATGAATTCATTTCAGAAATAATGTGCTTTTAAGACAATAACATCTGCCAGACATGAGCTCTAAAAAGCTAAAAGTTACCTTTGTGACATAATTTTGAATGCGTCTGGCAGGTAGCACTGAACGTTCTCCATCTGGAACGGATCTGCATCACAGATCTTGTCATCTGTGCGGCCGTAGTTGGCTGTCTCTACCATGATGACGTCGCTTCCAGGACATCTCAGCTCGATCGGGTAGCCTTCACATGCAAGCTCTCGCCGCATTAAGCCAAAGGGCATCATTGACCGGCTCAGAGCTGGAGTGGAGAGAGGAAAGAAGAGAGGTGGATATTATAGACAATTCAATAAACTTTAGTGCTTTAAGTGGGCAATTTATTACTGGATCACACTGTAAATATTGCATATTAGCTGACAAAACCAGGAGTGGAAGTGGTTCTTTTTGTCTGATTGTGAAATGGGGAGAAACCGCAATAAGATAACATCATTTTTTATTCAAACCAACCATTTATGTTAATAGCAGTGTGCTTTAACAATTGCTGAGATCATCTATAGTAAGTAAAAAAAAAAACTGTTGGCCCCTTTTTGCTTCCGTAATTTGAAATTCCAGATCACCTCTGGAGTTTCCATACTTGTATTATTGTTCATCAGAGTCTAAGAAGCTCATCAATGATTTGCTCTGGAAAGCAGCAATGATCTGTGTGGAGACGGGTCAGTAGGGCGAGCCTCGTGTCCAGGGTTAATCACTCAGCCTGGCTGAGAGGCTGGAAAGAGGACTGCAAAGAGGAGCCAAGAGAAGCACTCCTTCCCTCTCCAGCTCTCTTCATGTGCACAGGCCTTTTCTGCTGCCGGCACATCCAGCTCGCAAAGAAAATAACCAAACAACATGGCTGCCAACTTCATTTGAAACATTGGAAACATGGCAAAATGCTCTGAGTAAAGTTTTCTGCTGAGTTAAAGAACATTTTGGGAGTCTTCTGCCAACAGCTGTGAGTTGCAGTTTGCTTGCGCCTGGATGTGAAGTAAAAGGCCCTTCGTGATTCATCCTCAAATGATGATAAATAAACGATGAATTAAATAATGATAAAAGTGAGGGCTTTGGAAACTGCAGCATCAAAAGGTCTCGATGCAGAGAGCATGTTGTCTTGACCCTGCAACAGGGGCAGTACGTTAGACGAGTCAAGGGCAGCAGATCAGTCCCTATCCACCCCTGCTGTTTGTGTTTCCTGATGCAGACCAAGGCTTGGTAAGGTTTCAGCCACTGTCTATTCAGATGGAGTGCACATCTGGGTCAATGTCAATGCCAGTCTTTACAGTCGTGCAGCGCAGAGACGTGCTATGTGATTCACTGCCACTGGACTTGCTCATATTTCTCAGTGCCATCCATTTATTCAGGAGGGATTTGAGTTCAGTTGTGTAACGAGTGCCATTAAGGCTGAATTACTTGTACAGACAGATTTGAAATCTTTTATGCCTTGCCGGAATGTAGTTCCACTGCCAAATCACAAAGCCGTGCTTTCAAAAATGCATACTAATTAAAATACTGAGTTCCCGACAACAGGCAAGGGCAGTCAAACAAATCCACATGCAAAAACACCACCCAAGCAAATTATTACAGAGCCGTGTTTACCATGTAGGCAAATGTGTATATTTACATTTACTCATGCCTCACACAGATGCAGAGAGTTGTGGTGTCTCCGTGGGATACCATTGCGTTGTGTCAGTGTGTGTCCTTGTTTCTGACCGCCCTGCAGTGTAAGAAGGGTGCAGCTGGTCAACAATTACCCACAGAGAGCCAAAAGGAGTGGAAATGTAAACCAGGCCTCTGGGCATAATCACATTTTGTCCACTTAAACTGTGGACCAATGCTACAACAGCATTAACTTGACTGATGTAATATAGATCGCAGCGTGACGGGAAAAATAAAGATTTGGATTTTTATTGACTGACAATAACTTAAAGTTATTTTTTTTCCATGCACCTGCCCAGGTGAGCATATATTTAGTGCATTAAGTTCCAGTTTAAGGAGGGATTCATCATGTAAACAGATGCTGCACCTCTCACATCATTTTAAATGTTTATAAGAGCATATTCATAAATAACTGTGGAATGAGTGTTTGTGTGAGTGTGTGTGCCTGTCAGTGTGCTTGAGACAACGTGTGTTTGTGGTGTGTGTCAGCCAGACAGCCTGGAGCTGGTGGGCTCTGAGCTGAGCTGAGCCGAGGATAAGACTGGACTGGCTGTGGGCTACGATTGTCCTTCACTCCGCAGGAATCCATTAAGGTTTCAGGGTCTCTTCAGCTAACACACACACACACACACACACACAGATACTCATAAACACATATTTTGTCATTTGCCATTTTGTCACACTCATAACAGCAGGAAGAAAAGGGTCTTTCTGCCTTGCACCCGTATGGGTGGTTCTGACTGGGCCTCATCACTAATATACTGTATGAAACTAAATTAAAATCTTACATCTAGAAGAAATATTAAAAGCAATAAAAACTTTATTAAATGGTTGCTTCAATATGCTTTAGTATGCTTTAGCATTCATATATCATACATATCTTAATAAAGCAGAACCAACACACATACAGACACGTAGAGGATCAAATGACCCTCCAGGACTTTCGGCATCAGTATCTGAAGCACTTTGCTTCCTAATAAAAGCTTCACACAAATTAAGAGGTGGAGGAAGAGTTGATTGGATTTGACTCATTATGTTAACTCAGTAATGAAGATCTGAGGGTGGGGTAATGCCCAAGACCCTGGAACAAGAACATTCTTATACTTACACATCAACTCCATACACCCACACCCTCATATCTTGTACATTATATACGATTCAACAGCTTAATTGTGCCAAGAACCACAAAGAGAACCTACATTTATAAATCTGGTAATAGAAACAGTTTCTCCTTGGGTAAACATACATATTTTCAGCATTTAGCTTTCAAATACAGAAACACAAAAACAAATACAAAAAGAGAACTTTCAGTGTACCTGAATCCTTGATGTGGTTTCGTCTTTTCAGATATTATGTTTGTGAGTTTTCACACAAATATTTGAGCTAGGTGGGTTGACCTTGCAGGTATCTGGGGACTGCAGTACCGACTCACAATAGGATATTAGACCAGTGGTGTTCTGTGCCCCTAAGGCAGGCTTGTTAGCTGGATGGTCGACTGTCTTTTGGGGGCCAAAATATGATCTTCTTTTAGCTTCTCAACCTGATACTAATGCTACTCATTAGCAATGCACTGAAGCACAACAGCAGAGTAAAATTGCTAAGCAGCAATATTGCTTGAGAAACCAAGCATGTTGCAGTGGAATTGGACATTAATACGCCACCTATGGTATTAAAGCTAATAGATTAACATAATGTTCCTCAGTGTGGAATATAAATACTTCATAGATTAGGATTTTCAGGTTAGTTGTGTCGTAAAACTGGCAAAGAAGAACAAGTAATTTTACACTTGTTGGAGAGAACTAAGAGGTCTGAGTGATGTAAATCCCTGTCTAGCAGATTCATCGTGAACAATTTCTCCAGCACTTTATCAGCTTAGTGTTGTATCTTAGCAACTCATTTAGCTGTGTGAGTTAGCATAATGACTCGCTGGAGCATGGCCTGTCACCGCGAACGAGCTGAGGCGATGTGGCCAGAACTGTCACGTTGAGGCAGCCTTCAAGCTGAGGGGTTGTGATAAAGTGACATCCAAAGATAAACTTAAAGGCCTGGCAGGAGGAAAGGAGGGGCTGCTAGTGGGCTGTGTGAGTGTATGCGTGTATGAGTGAAAGGGGAGTAAGTCTCGCCTCCAAGCTCAAATGCTATCTCATCTCCACTGATTCCAACAAAGATTAGATGTAGACTGAGTGTATGGGGAGTCACCAGACATGTCAAAAGACCAAAACAGGACCAGAATGACATATAAACGGTGATGGAACAGAGCTACTTTAACCCACATTGAGGCAGAAATGGGATGATAGAAAAGGGGGAATGTTATTTTGATCTGCTAAAGAAAAATAATCCTTCTTCTCAGCAGCCAATTTCTCAAGCTGAACTGAGTAACAGGACAGCCCAAAACATCAAGTCATTAGACAAATAAGTGCACTCCCTTTGGAACAGGGACACAGACAGCCTCATTCAACATAAACAGACCTGCATTTTAGATACTGAGAGGGAGAGAATAACCACACTTTTTGAGACCGAAACGAGTGTGCCCAAACAGTACCACCCTCAAGAACAGTCAGTCAGTGTGTGCTGACAAACTTTGCTTTTGAGAAAGGCATAGAATAGAATAAGACAAGCAGTTAAATAGCATTGAGACAAAGAGCCTCACACACACACAGAGACACACACGGAGGCAAGACAAGACGTGCTCTTACTGTCAAACTACTTCATTGCTGGTCTTGGAATCTAATTATGCTACAATGGGGGAAAACGGCATTGCCCAAAATAAAAATCAGCCTGTCTGAAAAGGAGATACACAGTGTAAAATATTCTTCCCCCCGCCCCACCCCACCCCCACGGGATGGCGGCTGAGCTTCACCCCCACCACAACTCTGTTTAGCTTTCGGACAGACAGTGAAGCACACCAAGATTCGTTTGAACACTTTGGCGTACTGAAACTAGAGGCGATCCAGGAACCAACCACAGGGATGTAGAAGAAATGGAGACAGGAATGCAGCAGAGGTGGTGAGACAATAGACAAGATTAAACGTGAAAGGATAAAAGATAAAGAAGGGGTGGACTGACTGTGCTATACAAAGCCAATTTGCTTAGAAAGTGTGTGTGTGTTTGGAAGAGAGTTGTAAAGACACATGCGTGCCAAAGCATAGCCCTGCTGTTGCATTAAACACTTAATTAACCCCCCCATTCGCCAGCCAAAACGCCTGGGCGTGTGGTCTGAGGGTGCTGGTGTGTATTTTGTCTGTGTGCATTTGACAACTTCTGTATGAGCGTGCAGCGTGCAGCACTGCTGAGAGCAGAACAACATCATCACCACATTGTTATTCACAGCCGACAGCTGCGTAGGGAGAGTGCCCCGGGAAACCAGGGACAGCTGAAGGAAATCAAGATTTTAGTGAAAGAATATGCATCTTTTTGTTTTTGAAAAGAAAGGTTGTACTAAATAAAATATGCACATTGTGCACCTGCGCTCCTGTTTACTAAAGATTACTTTTTACCCACACAGCTCATATCAAGCTCGAGCTTTTATCCTTGTGTTATGAAGGGAATTTATAATCCATTCCTTTATTTAGTGAACAATCGGCATTATTCCTCCACATCCTCTTCACCTTCCTCATCGTTTCTCTCCTTGGTTCTGCACTCCCGTTCTGACCCTCCAATGCTCCATTTTCCTTCCTTCTCTTAAGCCTCTTCATCCTTTTCTTCCCCCGTTTCTCTGCTTTATGTAGGATTTCTGCCATTAGTGGCTGATTTATCTGGAACCTGCTGCTACGGATTATCAACCTGCGTCCACAAGAGGTGCAAACGCTCACATCCTCGAGCTCATGCCACATATAACGTGCTCAGCATACCCGCATGAATGCGAAGCATCACGTGTGGCTTGTGGGTTCAAATGTGACCGCCCCAACAGCAGCTTACCCTAACACACATCCCTTCAAATAAACTCCCATTTAAGAGGCGGTGCGCATTTAATCAGCACTTAAATATAAAACATTGTAAATGAGTCAGTACAAGGGTGCATGTGAGCACTGTGCATCGTCCTAAGGCTTGAAAAAACACACCACCTCTGTGCTGTAACACCCCCGCCGACCACCCCCAACTTCCAATATATGTTCAAACAGCCATCCATTAACCTTTGACTCAGGTGGGCTTCTCTGTAATCTACTGCTCTCTGCCACAGGCTTTGAAGCAGAGCAAGCAGGGAGTCAGCCAGCAAGCAAAATGCAGAGTGGTACAAGAGGGTGAAGGAAAAATGGCAACGACAAGTAAGATGCAGTTTTAATGGTCACTATCCAAAGAGAATGAACACAGAAAAACTGAGGGAGGAGAGAGCCTGGAAATGAGCCTGCGAAGCTTCTCTGAGGCGGCAGGTCCGAGAAGGAAGGTTTCAGGGAAAGGATATGGCCAGGCAGAGAGGAGGTTTAATAGCTGTCAGACAGAAACTATCAGATGAAAGAAGGAGTGAATTTTGGAGGTGAATGATGAGAGGAACTCAATGAAACATGGAATAAAAAGGCACAGAGAGAGGAACACTAATATGTCTTTGATATTCAGCAAGCAGAGACTGTTGAGTCCATAAATTGCAGCTTAATGGCACAGAGAAAACCATAATAAGGTAATTTTCAGACAAAATGATTTTGGGTGGCTTTTATGAAAACAGAAACTTATTAGTAACATCAAATCTGTACAGTAGAGTAGGTGCCTATTATTGTAATAGGTGGGCATGTTGATTTTCATTTTAAAAATCAGTCACAACAGTGTCAACAATGATAAATAAAGGATAACTCAACATACAGTATGTTAATGATAACGAGTTTAAGCCTAACTGCATTCTCGACCTTTCATGTTTCTGTAGGTATGTTGAACCTTGATAATCCAGACACTCTGTGTTGTGCTGATTTCTCTCTGAAAACTCTCCTCACAGTGAATTTAAGTGAGATTTAAACTCTCAAGGACATTTGAGAAATGCCAGCGCTTCAGAAAAACAGGATGTCTTCAGAGATGTTTCCTGGTCCCCACCATCATATCGGCACCTTGCCTGCATGACCACAGAAGTCACGTTACACTGGAGTCATCGGTCATGCTAATTTGCTCTCATAAACACATTTCAAAGCGTTAAGCACCAAAGGGTAAAGTAAATATAATGCGTGGGTTTATAGTGGAGTAGAGGGAAACATTAGTGGTTAATGTGTCCAAGTAGATGCTCATAAACATTACCATTCCCAACTCCCTAAGATGGGAAACCACCATTTATTGTGATGACAATTTTGAATAGATAAATGTCAATTTTACATGATTTATATGTATCATTTTCATAAACATTCTGGCATCAGTATTTTAGAAATGTAATAACTCTTAAGGTCAGGCTAAAACCCTGAGATGCAGCTTCTTATTGGTATAAAACAAACTGAAAGCTTAACATGGAAGTGGCTTTAATATTTTCTGTTTGAAAATCCAAGGACGCATGTGTTTTAAAGGTTTTTGAGGTCTCTACAATATTTTTCGTTGATCGATTCCTCACTAGATCAACTATTATGTTAAATAACCGTAGTAATGTTGCGGTGATTTCTCTATCAAGTCCAAACCTCATTGTTTCGCTGCCCAATGTCGATGCTACATTTGTATAAAAGCTCTGATCCTGAACCAAACCACCAGTCAGTCGAAAAATAGCTCAGAGATTTAGTCTACAGTATACGCAGCACATTAAAGCATTAAACAATATGCTGCGCAGCCCATTAAACAAGAATTAATTAATGCATAGCTGCTTTAGTGGCAGTGTAACTTTATTGCTTCCCTCTGAAATTTTATTACTTCGAATAAGAGGAGTCAGCTCTTGTGAATGAGTAAATAAGTCATTGTTTAAGTGAAGTTATTTTTTGGTTGTTTTATTCTGATATTAAGAAACTGAGGCTCATTTCTCTTCCAAACTATTAAAAAGGTTATTGGAAAAAGGGATCCACTAATTTGAAACCAGACCTAACGCGCATACATTTCAGTTGAAAAGATACAATTTAAACAAATGCCCGTGTAAAGATCTGAGGGGATTCGACCTAAGAGCAGAGGGTTAAATATTATGAGAACTGAAAAGAGATCCCACCAGTTAAATGCCGGCGACCTTCTGTGAGTGGCACAACAAATGTACAATGTAACACAAGAAGCCATTCAGACTGTTAATGGTACACAGCACACTGGGAATATCACACCAGTTCGTACACAATTCACAGCGACCTACAGGAGCATCAAGTAACCTTTTGGAGTGTGACTCTGTGTTGCTGTGGATAAATGCACACATAAACATACACTCTGCGCTCAATGAAAGGCCTTCATCATGCACAGCGCAGTTGGCCGGAATGCCTCTATGAGGCAAACCTAATGGGCTTCCAGAGCAGCACTGTATGGAGGTTTATGCTTTCACATTCTGCAGAGGTTCATCACAGAGCAAAACAACTATTTTGTACATGGGGCCACATACATTTATGCTTTTTATTAGCTTTCATATACATTTACATTTCAAAGTCAAACAGGAAATTGCACATTAGCGTCACCAGATAAATAATAATGGTGTGAAATGGATGTGAACTGTGGACCAGAGCAGGAATGAATGTCTCCAGAGCTCATGCTGGCTGAAATTTGTTAAGGAGCTGTTTCCTGCCGAGTACAAATGTGTGTTTTAGGGATAAATATTATAATTTGCAGTTAGGAGTGGGGGGAGGTTGAAATATGTTAGAATAGTAGGGACAGCGAGGAGGAAGGGTGTGTGTTCGAGTGTGAAGCCATGTGTGATGATCCTGCAGGTTTCCAAATGAACTCTGATTAGCCTGGGAGTCATCCTAGCAGCTCTTGTTACATTTATACTTGGTCGGCACCTTTCAAACTTGTCTTTGTTCTATTTTTTCCTCGGAAAAAAAAGTTTCATCCGGAAACTCTGGCTTCCAGAATTAGCACCAGAATGTCTTTTGTGTCACAGCCTAATTGATCTTTTTTTTATTATTTTTTATTTTATCACACCAAATGGCACTTGTGCTTTCAGTATGAACACATAAATTGATTATTAATGCATCATTAATAAATGCCAGATAGTCACAGGCTTGTTTTCTTACAAACACACACACCCACACACAAAAACAAATAACTCGCCAGGGGCCTCCACTGGAAGAGAAGATACACCAGATAAATCCAGTTTTACAAAATAATCCAAGTTAAATTTGGAGGAAAAAGAGACTCCCAATCCAATTAGAAATGCATTTGCCATGCAGACGTTTCTGTTACCAGGCCTACACCAACAGCTCCTTCATCATTCATCGGTTCCTCCTGCACCATTGGTAACACATCCCAGTGGTGACTTTGTCTCTCTCTCTGGTGCTTCGCCACCTCCTCCTCCACCTCCTCCTCCTAGCTGTCCATCACGCAGCACCTCATTGGCACAGACTTGACTGAGAACATACAGCAGATGGTGGGCTGCACTCTGTGTAGAAGGCCACTAGCAGGACACCCAACAACCCCTCCTTTTCCTTATCAGCACTCCACCTTCCTCTGCAGTCCCTGCTGCTTCCTCCCTTACACATCCTTTAGCACACACACCCTCCAGCATCACTCCAGCCCAACCAGGTCACCTACTGCCAGGCCTAAAGCAGCTAACACACACACAAGGACACACAAATGTAAAAATGAAAGATCTTATGCTACATGGCACATTCAAGGAGGTCACACATATGGCATCATTACATGCACGGATTCCCCCTTATACTCTCGCTACGCTCCAACTAACAGCAACATGTATTGACATTCACATAGTCCCTCTGCACATCCGCCATATGCACTCGCTCTCCTGGAGAGACAGTTTGGTTAATCAAACATAGGTTTAGCCTGGTCAGCAGGTTTAAATGCTTATACCCTCTATTCTGTACCCAACACACACACAGACAGTTTGTCTTCATTTACAATAATAACTGAGGAGTGTGTGCAGGAAAAACAATAGTCACTTTAATGCAAAATTACCCAGTTAGGCAAAGCCATAAACCGTCTGCAGCACTGTATTTACATGAAGTATAAAAGCAAGTGCAGGTGAGCGTGTCACTCATGCAGAAATACGGCAAATACTGCACAGCATAGATGTTTGTTACGTACCTTGTGATGATGGAGAAATATTACAGAGAGACACAGCAAATGTGAAGATTATCCAGACTGCCAGAGACATTTTGGAGGCTGATGGCAGACGAGGGGTGGGACCAAAGTGTAAAGGTGGTGTGCAGGCACAGGAGACCGGGGCAGCACTTCCCCAGCTTCCACGCTTTCTGAGGGGAATTCTAAATCAAAAATAAGAATGGGATTTATATATTAGACATGGTTTACATCACAGAAACGCAGAAACTTGACTCTTGCTTTTTCGATTGTTTTCTCTCACGACGTCTGCATGTTCAGGCAGCATCAAGAATATGTCGCTTGCATGTGATAACTGTCTGATTGGCAAACATTTACTTTGTTTTTTAAAAGAATGAGAGAAAATAGCAGCATGATTTCCTGAGTGAATCTGCTGTGTCATCCTACAGTTTGTGTAGGATGACACAGCAACAGCTGTTAACCATCATTCCTGAGTGTTTGCGATGCCAGTCAGACACTCAGACATATGTTTTGGGGCTAGGGGCTGTATACAGCACGTAAAAAGCGTACAGGCATTTTATACGCGCACCCTTCACTTTCACATACAAGCACACACAACGGGAGACGGTTAAAAGTGATGTGATGTCAGTGGGCTGTGCTGCGGGCCTTACGCAGCTTATTTAGTTAATGGAATAAATCACAATCTGGATCTTTAGCTCTGTGTCAGAGACAGACAGACAGCAAACCAGAGACAGTGTGTTGGAGTTAATATGTCTCCAAATGAGCCCTGATAAAACACACAAATAACATCACTCAGCTCTAAGCCTTCTTGATTCGATTGGGCTTACAAAGTAGCTGGGTCATGTCGGAGGTCGTAGCTTGAGCACGCGGCCCTCACATACAGAGCGGCAGCACGCGACAGAGATTCTTAACGATGTGTTTAACTTTCGGAGTGATGAGATGAACTGAGTTTAACCCCGATGGGTGCGTTTGCTCAGCAAGTCAAAACACATCGCTGTGACCGAGCTGTGATCTCCTGGCAACAAAGAGTCCAAGTGCAATGTAGCATCATCCTTTCTCATCACTATTTTGGCATTTCTTCCTACCAGGCAGCCCCTCCTGTTTTTGACCTTCTCTGATATTTACCCTACTCCCCTGTGGCCACATTTGGTCCACAACCACCAACCTGCTTGGGTGTCACTGTGTGGATAAATATGTCAGTATAGTAAAAGATTGAGAGCGGGGGAGAAGGCTAACAAGCTTCAATAGCGGCATCTATTTCTACCAAATATATCACTATCTATTCTTTACTATATTAATAGCAACACAGCACCAGCGTACATTTACGCCTCCACTCTAGAGAGTCTACTTTTGTTCGAGATTGTTTGCGACCACCCTCTATCCACCCACAATAGAGAGAAAAGGACAAGCACGGAGGGGGGGCAGGTCAGGCAAGGGGAGATTGGAAAAGCAGTAAACAAATGTGAATCGACATGTGATGAGGAAGTAAAAAAAAAAAAAAAAAGTAAATCCTTGGACTGCCTTGTCTAAGGTTTTTCTCTCAAACATCCCTTTCCCCACTGCTAATGATCAAAATACAATATGTGCTGCAGAGAGACAGACTTTCAGCTTTTATTTCCTTCCAACTTTGTGGTTTTAATAAGACAAGTGTGTCTTTGCTAGCCTTTCTTTGAGCGTGCATATACATCCAATTTTCAAAACAGCTCTCCTGTGGACTCAGAAGATGAGGATGGCCAGAGAGAAGGATCCGGATGGCACGTTTTGGACTGAACAGTGTCAAGCTGCTATTTTTAAAATAAAGGACGTGATAAAAAATAGACATTAATAAGGAAAAACGAGTGAGGAAAACTAAGCAGCACAGCAAGGTAATCAAAAATGAAGTAGTGAACAAGGAAAGTGAGCGAAGTTGCTCCAAATAGGATGAGAATAAATTGAGTGTAGGAGGATAAACTGCTGAAAATAGCCAACTGAAGAGAGCAGGAGATTGTTTAAAAAAATAATGGCAAAGGAGAGTGTATTCTGTCTTCTTCTTGTGAGTGTGAGTCTGCCTCTGGGTGGAGGCGGATTAGGAGTTTTTGGAGTTATTCAGATGGGTGTCCTCACCCTTTTCACCCTTCCTGCTTGGAGGATGTTACATGCCAGAGGGCAGTGGATGACCTTTTGTACTGATCACATCCACACTTATTATCATCACTGTTTGTCTTCTAATAGAGCAGAGCATTATATCCATGTGAGACACAAGCCTGCAAAAAATGGATGGCAATTTCAGTGCACTAGCAAGGTGGAAAGTGGACTGAAAACAGACAAGTGTGTTGTCTGCAGATTCATTTAAATTTGTGATTTAAACTGAAAAAATAATCGATGTGCCCATTTTCTAAGTCTCTACGGTCACTTCAGTGACCGTGGGAATGCCCATCATCTTCAGGCATTCCCACGGTCACTAAAGGGAACAGAATGCTGCCAAGAAAAGAAACAATATTTAGAAATGAGATGCTGGTTTTTTTGCTGGGTTCTGTAATGTGAGACCTCAACAAAATGCTGCAGCTTCATATCATCCTTTTAATGGAATGTCAAATGTATGTGCTTCCTGTAAATTTGCAAACCAAAGCTCGATTTTGTGCTCAAACAGGATCATTATGCAAATCGATATTAAGTCCTTTTTAAACGGGTCTATTGGAGTTGGGGGCGGTTGGTGCGTGTGTGTCTGTTATTCCAGTTTGTCCCATCATACAAATCATGGCTCTACAGAAAGAGGCATTTAGGGAAGATTACCCAGCAAAAGAAAGTAGAACAAAGGATTTACAGCCATTTTTTTCCAGCATAATTACAAAAGTGTGACTCATACGTGCTGCAGCTCCAGACTTTCTTTTTTTATTTCCAGAAGAAACGAATGTGTATGCGTAGATGGCTCTAGATGCACACTGGCTGGACCAGTGCTGCAATATTAGAATTACCTTTCCTATGCTTCTTCGATGATTTTTTGACATATATAATGCAAACAGTGATTTAGGATTTCAACATATTTACATAAAGACAAGGTTTGTTGTACAAGGTGTCTTCATGCAAGATGATGAGGCTGGAGCAGGAAAATACAAACTCGCAATTTCCTTCAGTCAGGAAAGATTTGATGGTCATTACTTCATGCATTTCTTTGCATCGTGTGATGTCGCACTACCGTTCCGCTATTAGGATTGATGTTTATGTCTCACATGTTTCAACAGGAAACGCTGGTTCGCTATGCTGAAGGTGATTGCCTCCTGGAAACCAACACAGTGGGACTGTGCTAAGCTGAACGGTAATCACACCTCATTCACCAATCATAGAGCGACAGAGTCGACTGCTTTAAATATTTAGAATCAAGGGGAAACCTCACAACACCTGCTTCAATTGAAAATAACTGCAATCCTCTCCCCACCTTTGGGATTCGGTGGGAAGCAAGTCTGACATTTTATTTCTGAAAAGAAAGCTTCTCGGGACCTTGTCAGGACCAGTAATACAGTCCTAAAGTTTGATCAGACAGCAGAAAATGACATAAAGATATGCTGTGCCTGAGGGTCCCTCAGCAATTCTCACTCTGACTCATCGCTGCCGAGGATTTGTCGCACTCTTTTGTACTTGTTGAAGTAGACAAGCCGAGCAATACAAGGACGTGTAACAATCAACGAGAGCGGGTATTCATTAATTACTTCTTCACCTCCATAAAACGTATTATTCTCCAGGTGGAATATAATTACCCAAAATTTCCTTTTGAACATAGCAGACGTACCATGAAATATTGTACCATCAGCATCTGGGAGTGAGCTCTGCAGAGAGCAAAGCTAACCCCAGGATGTTGAAGGATCGCAATGGAATTTAATTTGGTGATTATTCAAATTAATAATACTCCCTCTTTCCCTGTGTGTGTGTGTGTGTGTGTGTGTGTGTGTGTGTGCGTGTGCGTGTGGGGCAAGATTCAATATTCAATTCAAATGCAAATGTTCGCGTTTAAACGGAAACATCACACAATTATTATCCCAAATAACTGAAATGTTGACTCTTACAAGGCCGAATGTACATTTTAAAGCTGCAAATATATAAAAGTCTCACTCATTGTTTGTGCAGGAAATCTGCAAGGATATCAGCTCATATACACCGTTTCCCTCCTAACCTAGATCACCGTTATCTTCCAGTTGGTCTGATCACTAATCTCCTTAATCCAGTTGGTGTGGTTATCATGACCTAAGTGGACACAATAGCATTAGCTGGTGCTCCTTCGTAACAATCTGATCACATTACAGTGATTCTCAACCGTCTATACAGATTTGGTCCTTTATAGGAAACCAACTGTTAACAGCAGAACATTGGCTTTATAAAAATAGTCCTGTTTATCTGTGGAGTGACGACAGATTATCCCTGCACTTCTCTATTTACTGAGCTGGGTCAGTTAAGGCCAGAATTCTGGTGTGCTTCTATCTCAGTGGCTCCAGCAAAAGGGCCATTAATGACACCATTGTGCCGACTATGTGCAGATGGAACATCAGAGCTCTTGTAATGGCTGTGTATTAGGGCCAATGTGTTTGATTACTGAATCAGGGAGAGTGGGAATACGCTATATAGTCAACAGGGAATAAGGCTCCCTCCAAAACAGCAACCCCAGGCATAAAAAGACCTATTTGAAGTGGCAGAAGGAAAAGGGAATAGGAAAAAAGACAGGGAGAGACTTAAATGGAATTGTGCTTTAAGGGAATGCAAATGAGACAAGGGAATCTGCAGAGTTGCAGAACACAGTGAGGGGATATCAAAAGAGGCTAGTGGGGCTGTCAAAGAGGTAAAGGCAAGGGAAGGAGAAGCGAGGGGGGAGCCCCTCTCAGTTTACACAATAAATACTGCAGAACTCTTTTTCTTCTGTTATTCTCTCCTCAGCCCAAGTCCCAGTCTTCCTCCTCTCTGGAGCTTTAATATGCTTCCCAAACAGTAGGTGTAAAAGAGTAGAGTATTCCTGAATGGCAGACTGTGATGGGAAGGGACCGTGCAGGGGATAACCGTGCCAGATCCGTGCATGAGTACAGCCTGTGTCCAGCTGCTCCTCTTGTTTGTGAGCAGTGAAACCGTACAGGAGAGGAAGCGTGCTCCCTCGCATGGTCTTCGGGGCTTTCAGTGTAGCTTGTGATTTATTGCAGTGACAGAGAAATTGTCACCGTTCATTATTACTGATGCAACAAGAGGCAATGCCACCGACCATCAGCGGTGCTCTGTGGAGCCAGCTACAGCTGCCAGGAGAAGCAATCTTTGCAGCCACCTGCCTCCTTAAACAAACAATGGCTGAACCTGCGCTCTAATGAGCTTCAATACCTCGCCGGGATGGAACTCCATGCAGCCACCTCTAATCAATTAATAATGACAGATGTAGCTGGTGGTTGAATCTGATGCTCAGGTCATCAATAGATCTGGTCTGATCGGCCCACCCAGTGTGTGACTGTCTGCACTCTGTCGTTCTTCACATTAAAGCAGAAAAGTTGTATTTTTGCTCTTTCAATTGAAACATATTTTTGTGGGAAAACATCCTGAAGACACAGGCTGTTGAGCAGTAAAATTTATGCCTCTTCTGTCTGCACGGAGACATGCTGTACATCTTTATTTTGTTTCTCTGCTTGACTTTTTTCCCCTCTCGCTTCAGACTTGCAGACATTTTTTTTTTGTTGTTGCCGCGGCTTCTCAACCTCATACTCAAATTAGACGTGCTGCAAATCAGTCAACCTGCGCCGTCAAGACTGTCAGCATGAGCCGCTTCGCAAATCAATAGTAGGAAATGAATAATTCGCTGTGACTATTAAGTCTACACAACAAGAGCGATTATTGCCAGCACTGACATTAATCTTACCAGCCACCAACAATAGATTATGATATAATATGATAATGTTATGAAATTACACTCTCTGGTGAATCACGTAACCTCCCACCCTTTGCACTGAGCCGTTCCCAGATGTCACTTGGATGTGACTGGCAGGCTGCCACCCCGAGTGCCTGTGTACCGCCAGGCCGGGCTAGATCCATCTTCATTAAGGACAGAACCACTGCGAGTTGTGTGTGTTATTATCGGTGTCTATTAATCTGTGAAGGCTCCAGCGGCTAACCCCTGCCTCAGCCGCATTACACCAGAGCCAGGCATATGCTACACACAACAGTTACACTACGGAGAGACAGAGGCCTCATCTTTGTGCTCTCCAGAACCTCAGCTTTGTCAAATAATAAGTAGAATTAGACTTATATGATAACTTGCACTCGCTCCAGATTGGGAAAGGTTTCAGTCATTGCTAATTGGAGTCATTTTAGATCACACAAGGCGAATGGATGCAAAGCTCCTCTGAAGTTTCGGAGGTGGTAAAACGTATAAAATCATGGCTCGAAGCCTCCGCTCCCATGTTCACACACATGCATACACTCGCACGCACGTGCATGGACAGAAGGGCCCAACGGGGCACCACATGTGATGTTGACCCAGTTTAGATCTGTGGCACAAAGTAGAGCAGGGATTCAGAACAAAAGAGAGTGACATTTAAAAATAGGTTGACATTCTTTTCATCTCATTGCTGAGACCCATACAATAGAGGTAGCCGTCTTTTGTGTCACTCACACCATCTACTAATTATTCCGTCACATCTTCAACTTGCCGCTGGAGAGCTCTGCTCTTTAAACAGCCACATGTTCGAGGATAGTTTTGCACAACTTTTAAATATTTGTTGTTGCTTTTTTTAAGATATCGATATTGACAATTCAATACTGTGTCATCAAGTGTGTAGGGATGATAAAAATATATCTTTCCTCTTCTTTACATCATCTTTTATACATGCTTGCATTAGGGCTAAGACATGCCTTGCAGGCCTTTCTGTAGAGGTACAACCATTGTTGCTGTTGCTTTGGTTTGGTATATTTAATATTTGCAAATTCACTTAGACAACAGTGAGATTTTTAACCCCTAAATAAAAAAAAATTCTCTGGGTTGTTTTCAGAATTACATTTTTCTAATATTGAAAGTAAAGCTTGAGGGGTTCCTTCATGTGCAACACTCTGAAGGTCAGTTGTTCACAAAAGCATATTAACAGAGGAGCCCAAATGTATTCAGAATAATCTATAAGCATCTTTTAAAGACCCTATGGCTAACATTAGAAGACTACACCACTACAGAAATATTAATATTAAAGACACTGACATTTAAACTCTGTATATTTTTTTAAAAAGCATAAACAAATCCAAATTATGCTCTTTATATAGTTTATTTTTCCATATCTGAATAAATTGCTACCACGGTGACCTGCTGAGTTGCATCTAATGCATACGGGTGAACGTGCGTATTTGTTGCAAAATTGTTTTTGAGTGTGTCTGTAATTTAGACCGTTTACATATCTTACAATATATTGATGAAGGTTCAAAACATTAATTCTCTCTTTGTCTGTGTGTGTGTGTGTGTGTGTGTGTGTGTGTGATGGGTGGGGATGCTGAGTGACAGCCATGTTTTAGAGTTGGGCATGTCAGTGAGGCCTGGCTGCTGTGTCAGAATATCCTGCTGCCGACGCTGGCCATTGTAAATCTAGATAACCTTTGCAGGCAGATTCGGGTCACAACCATCAAATTAGATGTATCACACACACACACACACACACACACACACACACACACACACGCACACACACACACACACACACACACACACGCACACACACGGCCCACCTCAAGAATGGCCAAAATGAAACCACAAAATTTATATTACATAAATGTAAGTATATAATTATGTAAAATAACAAAGGCTAAAATATACCTAACAAAAATCAATAGTTTGAGTAGAAATACTGTAATATGAGAGGCTTTTAATATGAATATCTCAAATCAAAGCAATAATTACTCATTAAAGTCAAATATTTATAGAAATATTTAGATAATGGTAGCCAACAGTGCCAGGGGATACCGACCGCTGTTTGAGACACTTCATCAATGCAGTTACCAGGAAAACCACAGGATTCCCAAAAATCAAGCTGTGATGATGGTGGAGGTCTCTGAGCTCTCTGGGTTTGTCCGTGTGTGCCATAACTGCATGGCCGAGCACTGCAGGGGCTGACAGAATGTGCACCTTTTGTTAAAGGACAAAGAGAGCCTCAAGTTCTTCACGGACATAAAGGCCTGGAAAGAAAATTCAGGGTTCCTATACAATATGTGCTCAATATGGTAATCTGACCCATGCGATCCCATTTATGTTTATTCTCTTTCCTGATTTAACTCTTGAAGCATTTAGCGACTGACAACACAGCAGATGGGTAAAATGGTAAAAAAAAATAATCTGTGTCTTGATCTGAGCTGTGCGTGTACCTGCACACACACACACACACACACACGCGCGCACACACACACACACACACACACACACACACACACACACACAGCCCAGAGCTTTGGTCCTCAGACTGTCACACTGTAGCAGGTGCTGCTTTCCGCTACCTGCATTCATTAATTACCAACAAAACCATGTTGGAAACATTGACAGAAGCCACAACAGGTGAACACCCTTCAGAGCATGGAGAAGCTCCAGACACTGGAGAGCACTGAGCTCAGGCAAAAAAAAAAGAAAATATGCACATGCGACTTGAAATTCTTATTTTCCTATTATGCAAATTGTTTTATATGCTAATTGCTTTCAAATAATAAATCTAAATACTTGTTTTTCCCTCAACCTCCTCCGGTCTCTGGCGACTCAAGTGCATCAGTTTGTCGACACATTTTGTTCTGCTCGGTGGTCTCCATGGAGCCTCCTGTTTCCTGTAACCTTTCGTACCCTCTGTTTTGTGAGTCTCAGGCGTCTGGTCATTCTGAATCACTCCCTCCATCTGCCTTTGTTCCGAGAAAGATTCAGCAGAAGTGAATAAAAGGATATGAATAAACACAGATCTCATGGCGCCTGCTGCTGCCGCTCAAGTGAAGGATAGTACTGTTTGTACTCAACCACCTTATCACCCCTTTTTCTCATCACATCAGCATTCATCCTCCCATCCAGGCAAAAGTAGAAGATACAATCTAATATAATTTTGCTTGCCAACAGGAAATAACCTCGAGTGGCTTAAGTGAGGTTAATAGGAAGTTTGTCCTTTTTTAATCACAGGAATTTTAACTGAATTTAGTCTTTTGCTGTGAATTCTGAAAAACTATAACAGTAACCAGTATGTTGAAGCATTTCCCCCACACCTTTATACTGGTGAACACAAGTAGGCAATGATTGACATAAGAACTTGTTCTCAGATATTAAAACACTTGTAATAATAACCCAAATATATGCAAACTGTATAGATGAATATGCAAATGACCCATTATTTGCAGAAGTCATTTAGATGATAATTGATAGCTCATTGTGTGTGCAGATATATAACACATAAAAACAGATAAGGTAGGCAGCAGGTAATTAATATCCATCAGTGAGATTCTTTCCCCCCACATTCACTAAAGGAACTGTCATTTTCAGTTCACGAGACTGAAAAGAGCTTTGAATATCCACGTTGAGAGGAGCTTCTGTCTCCACAAAGAATGAAACAATTTAGCATAAAAGATCTAGCGGATTCACTCTCCACTGTCTCTCACCCGCAGACTTCTGGCCCTCTGACGTACAGGGCTCATGTTCCTGATTCCTCTCTTGGCAAAAAAACAATCAATAGATGGATCCGACTCTGCCTTGGCTCGATAACCCCTCGTGCACGTCCCCCTTCTCCCAGGACGGAGTGGACTTGTACACATTTAAGTGTGTGTGCCAGTAGAGAGAGGGTGGGTCTGAATGTGTGAGACTGGACTTGCAAGGCATGGTTTGAGGGGCTTGGCAAAGCTCTGCATGTGCGTGTGTTTGTGCATGTGTCTGTCTGTTCCAATTTCTCACCCAAGGGCCCAGAAGTCACTGCAGTGAGAAAACAGATTGATTTCTCCCCTCCCACGCACAAACAATTAACTACATGGTGCTCAATTAGACACACCGTGCATGATTCTTTGCCTTGACCTGGTAGCTCTCTTCAGTAAACCAACCTATAGCTCTTCTTTATGTCTCCCTGCATCCGAGGATTGGAGTGACAAGAGCTGGTGAGATAAAGCAGGAAAATCCTTTGTATGTCCTGCTTTTACAAAATTAGCTCTTCCTGGTTTTCATTTTTGCAGCATTTTAGGATTATGTGTCCCATTATGGGATGAGCTGAGATGATCTATAATGATGTCACCAGCGTGCTGCCTCGTTATCAACATTATTCACACACAGCTCCCCACTTGGACAACTAGCTGAGTAAGCAAAGCCAAGGTACACATTTGAATGTAGAGGGATTCCTGTGAAGCATGCTATCCTTGTTGTCAGCCCTCCAGTACCCACCTTTGGGACCCATATCAACGTAACACATGTTGATCTTCCAGTAAAGGACAAACAAGGTTGTCATCCCCCTCTAAACTTTGTGTCTCCTTTTATTTTTCTATGCTAAACACTCCAGTGAACATGTCTTTTTCCTGTATTTCCATTTCCTTGAGCCATGACATGTTTATCAGCATTTCAACAATGTCCTGCTCTTTCACTAAAGCGTGCAAAGTATGTTGACTGGAAGAAGATGTCCACCCTCTATGTTATCTTGTGGACATAAAAAGCAACTGCCATTTACCATCCAGATTATACAAAGGCTGATCTCTTTCATTTTTTGCAACATTTTCTTTTTGTCAATAATGGAACATTTTAGCAATTGTACAAAATACTTTAGTGAAAAAAACTTTAGTGAACAAAGACAAGAAATTGCGCGGCTGTATATACAGACATTCATTTAAAAAGTTATTTTTATTTCATTTTAGACGTGATCTCAAGCCGCTCCCAGCTGTAAGGATATTGAGAGATGATTTAGTTTGAAGTTGTATATGTGTGCATGTAAATGTTGAAAATGACACAGAACAAATGAGTGGGAGAAAGAGAAGCTTTCTAATTATCCCACTCTCACATCTGAAAACAGTTACACCACACACACATAGACACACACACACTATCATACTGTAGCAACACCTTGGTCACTTATGATGTTGAGTGACAAGATCACCAGGAGGGAGAAATGATATCCATACCTTTTATATCTTCTACCTCTTTCGTCCCTCCTTGGTATATTTCGAGCTTCTTGCGCATTTCTTTGTTTTGACGTTGCTGTCAGTCTTTTGTCACATTTATCCTCACTATCATCACTTCTTCACTTGTTTGAACACAGGAGTGTCCTCCACACACTTACACACTTTCAACCACCTGACTTTCTAGTCATCCTTTCCAGTTTCTCCCGTAGTGTGATTCTGACAAGGTCGTTTTCTTTATCCTTCCTTATGTTTGCTTTACTTCTGTTACTCTCACAATCACCGTGTGAGAAACAAAGCCAGCATGTGCATGATATTGAAATTAAAACACAGTCTTATGTGCAAGAAGGGCCAACAATGTATTCCATCTTCCGACTGATCTTTATCCCTTTCTTGCCCACTGAACCCAACTTATGCCCTGTGTACGAGCTTAATTCCCATGTAGAAGGGCCTGCGAGTTGTTCCACTGATCAGGTAAGCACCAGAGAGGGGGTGGATTTAACTGATTTTAGTCACATGCATGCTACTGTACATATCAGGGGGATTTGCATTAATACTGTGGGCTTGTTCAGATTCTGCACACACATAAACGTAAAGCTCTCTTGCCTGAAACATAACATGGAATTCAGAATACATTGCTCGCTCTGTATCACTGGCTGCCACAGTGTTTCCTTGAGATATGATAAAATATTCACACATTTTTACAGCAATATCGGCTGCCATGATACTTTTTAAGGTCAATATTCACCGCGGCTTCCTCCGGTAAGGCTTTGCTGTTTCCCCCTGGATGCTCTGCAGATGGCCTACAGGTAGTCATTCTCCTGAGCATTGCTTCTCTCCATCACCTGGCCAACCACTTCCCTGATGGCCTGTTCAAATACTGTCAACCAGATGAGTTTTCCCAACCAGTGCTACTAAGGACAATAATAGTTTTCTGTCTTCAAGATTATTTAAAAAAAAAAAAAGTTCTTTCACACAAAAGATTCATTGTCATTTATGTTATAGGGTACATACCGGTAGTTACATTTGCAAAGTTAAAGAGAGAATGCCATTTTCAAGTTCAGCACACACAATGGACACCACCCTGGTTTACCCCCTCACAGCTCATCACCTAATCCGGTGACTCTCTAGATGCTGTGTGAGCTGATCATCTCCTGTCTCCAGCTACCTGAAGGTAACAGCAGTGCTTCGCTGCGGTTTGATTACCCCTCCCAGCTTCTGTGGAGCCCCGAGTTCTGTCGCTGTGACATCATAGTCAGACCCTGATTGGTCACCAGATGGCTGCCCTGGTTGGATTCTGGCCCAAACTGTGCAGGCTGAATCACTGGCTAAGCGCTGCTCTAGATACTCATCCAGCCCACCTGTGCAGCCTAGCAAATGTATACACAAACACACAGAATCCTATTTACAGCCCACCCTTGGAGACATGGTTAAATACCCGTAAGAAAAGACACACAGATCAAATTCTGAATCCATGACATCCAATTAAACATCTTGATTCATATAGAAAGCCGCTTAACTGGCAATAATGGTGTCTTGCTTTCAATCTGTCTTTACCTTTTCTACGTCTTGTCAATTGGTTTTAGAGAGCCCCTTTATGAAGATTATGGCCCTTTAAAATCTAAGTGCCCTTGTTTAACTTGGCTTAAATGACTGCTTCTCTTTGCTTCATGAGTTAGGCCCCATTTTACCATTTCTGAGCGCTGTCCTGGGAGACATAAAACAAATGAGAAAGCAAAGGTATTCAAAGGGGAGAAAGAGAGATGGGTTTACTGTATGATGCGTCAATCTTTGAGTATATCAAGGCTTTTTTTGCATGTGCATTACTGTATCTCCTTTTGCTTACCCTTTGTATAAAACCCTCACGAGAAAGCATGCTCTTTTAAATACACTACAAATGGCCGTTAGTCTCTACTTCAGACTTGAGAGGTGCTCCAGAAGCCTTCCTTGACTGAGACATGAAACCAGAGTACTCTGTTATTCCCTCTTATTTCTGCATCCCCAAAGGGATGCTTCCAGCACGCCTCTCTGAAGTTATGTCGAGTACACACATTTGCAGCAAACACTTGCCTGTGGACAGCTACAAATGTATTTCATGCAATACCACACCTCGATTCAGAGGCCTTACAGCGCACAATATTTTTAACAGATCATTGTTGTCTGCAGTTACAGTCCAAAAAGGTCCATGTGAAAGTGTCTTCAATTTTTTTAAGTATATTTTGATCTTTTTATTCATTCATCTCCCCCATTTTCTCCGTGTTGGCAGCAAGCTGATCAAACAGTGGCATCTGCAGCTTTTTCCATCCCCCAATCCTCCCATAAGCCCAAAGGAAACAGCATCACAACATTTGGCCATGGCACAGAACCCTTCTGCACCTGTGGATGTTCAACCCGATCAGCATTTTCCTCGAGTTGCATGTTGCCCCAGGGACACTGAGGGATATGAGGGAGGATTTGAGAGGCGGCCTTGGACATGATTCCTCACTCTGCATGCCAGCCTGACAGTATGAGAAGACATTCGGTATGTTAGCATCAGATGAATGGTGCTAACATACATCTGGTTGGTGTTCTGCCTTTGGGCTGTGCCTGCTCATACATTCAACAAATTTTACTTCAGGCTTAAAAAGCGAGGAAACCAGGGCACTATGATTCTGCATGTATTACCGGTGGGCAAGTGTTTGATTTGAATGGTAAAAGAATCTACACACTGTAGGAAAGCCAAGACGTCAGCTATCAACTAGAAGAGCAGCAAGGATTCAAATTTGTCCTATTTTTATATCCTAAAATTTTCACAAGAACCAATCTTTTTTTAAATTCAATGCCAAACCTCTCCCCACTTTTCCTCCCATATTTATGAAACTGATGATCATACATGTCTTCTCTTCAGTCTTGAATATTGGAATCATAATGAAGGCAATATGACAGAATGTGCTATCTACTCAGAAGCTGTGGGACTGTGTTTCTATGGCAACGCTCCACCCATTCTTAAAGGCTTCATGGTGTTTAAAGCCCTTCCTGTTGACATAAAGGCAGTGGCTCCTTGGAATTATCCTCCCTGATCAATAGTACCGTGACTCTAGCTCTAAACTGTCCCAGGTAAAAACAAACAAACAAAGGAAACAAACAAAAAAAAACCACACTAGGTTAATTATCTAATTTGCTGGGGATCTTTTAAAACCCACATAGCTTTGTGAAGTGTGGAGCTATCCGTGATGAGTAGGATTGGTCAGACAGTTGGGGCAGATCAGTTTTCATGTCGTGAAACTAAACACAGGATAGTTCCATCTATTCTCAGACGTCTGGGTAATGGTAGGAAATATGGAAAGCCATAATTCAAATCTTCAATCTATATCCCTCTTTTTAATGAGTGAAAATAAAACAAAACTGTGTAAAAATACTTATAGAAGAGGAACATTTCATCCATGGTGAAACAGCAAGACTGTTCCTGCTGGTGTCCTCTGGGGATGTTGAGCTAAATGGCAAAAAAAAAAAAGCTGTCACTGTGATCGATGCAGCCCATTATTGATCACACACTGATGATCACGGTCCCCACCTCTTCTCTGTCATTATTGACAAAATCACCATTAATGAGCCTTTGTTCAGGCCTAACTATATTCTGACACTCTTTTTCACTCACAATAGGAACGTTTTTATGATTCCTAATGTGTGATTACACACAGTTCACCCATGATGAGTGTAGAAAATGTGTACCTGTACAATTTCAGTACACAATGTTCAGGGGAAGAGAAGGAGCAGCAGTATGAGATGAAAAAGGAGGCAAGAGATGAGCACTAACTACAAAGTCCCTCTTTCCATTTTGGTTCCAAAGCTTTGCTGATATGAAGGGAAAGGGGAATAGAATGGGACTGGCCTCTCTCTAAAGAAATTCAGAATTAAGGGACTGGAGGGTGCCGTAAAAAGAAAACTACATGTCCTCTTATAAGAGCCATGCTGCATACAAATGTATATGCAGGCACAGTGAAGCTGTAAGAACAGACAGTAATGGAGACGTGAGGGGAAAATACAAGAGACAGCAGCACAGGGGGGAGTCTGATGGGAAAAGACAAAGAAAAGAGGAGGGGAGCAGACGTAGGGGGGATTGAGCACGTGAAAAAAAAAGTTGCCTAAAGAAAGATGTAAGAAGCAGATCATAGAAAAAAAATAGGTTGCATGTGAAGGAAACAGTGCTATAAGGAGCATGTTGGTGAAGTAAAAAGGTGAAAGGAAAACCTGCAGTAAAGAACAGGGGTCAGTGAAAGCGGAACTGAAGAAAATGGGGGAATGACAGAGTGGGGAGGGTGGTCTTTAATCAAAATGTTTTTCAATTAATTTTACAATTAGGGCGCTGCTCGTTAGCTTTGGCGCACACAAGAGATGACATTGCTAGCAGTGCTATGCATGTCATTAATATAATGATGACAGATTGGCACTCCTGTGGGACTGTTTCAGCTCGGTGACAGCTGGGCTCCGCACACAACGTCACCTGACCAGCATGACATCACCTAACCTCGTTCAACATGGCTGCCAGGAAGGCACATGGGCAGTCCACGTTCGGTACTCCACCCACCGGCTGTGCCAGGAAAGGCAAAGACAGCGGCTGCACTGCCTTCACATCATCCCTCCCTTTGTCTTTTAATCAAGGACAAAAGACAAAAAGGGGAAAGCACACAAACTGCAGTTAACCTTTATATAAAACAGGTCCGAGCTGCACCTATACTGTATGCTGTAGCACTGTATGTTTTCTAAGCCATGTTCAATAATGGGAGGAGCAGAGCACTGTATGTGCTCCCTCTCTTTCTGTCAAACACACACATACACACACAAACAGCACACTGCTGAAACCTGACTCTCTTACACACTGTTGTCATGGCAACCCTATTAAGGGAGGACACTCAGACTGCAACTCTGGTGAAATCAGCCTGTCTTTCTTTTACGCCCCCTTCTCTCTCTCTTTCTCTCCCTCTCTCTCTCTCTCTCTCTCTCTCTCTCTATCTATCTATCTATCTATCTATCTATCTATCTATCTATCTATCTATCTATCTATCTATCTATCTATCTATCTATCTATCTATCTATCTATCTATCTATCTATCTATCTATCTATCTATCTATCTATCTATCTATCTATCTGACACACATGTATGCACCTTTTTTTACTTTCCGTGCCAGCTATTTCTATTTGTCTCCCTCCATTATATTCTCTTTCTTATCCATTGTCCTTCTCCGTCTATCCTTGCATCACCCTTGGCACACCTCTCTGACTGTCTGCCTCCATTACTTTGTTATGTTTTTATCATCTAACCTCTTGCCTTCCACTTCCCAGGCAAATGCAAATATGTCATCTCCCTTCTTAGACCTTAATCACGTTTATATGTCTGACTTTGGTTGCTCTCCCTTCCTTAACACACATACACACACACATTCCATCCCTGGTTGCTCCAGCCAGAGTACATTGGTGATTGAGGTAGCACCTCTCCTCTTGTGCCCTCTCCAATTAAAAGGGAGATTTACAGGGGAATCAGTCAGAGGGCAGCCTTGGAGGACAGCTTTAATAAGGATCCATACTGCAGCCCTCCTTTTCATACTGGCTCACCTCTCTTTTTGGAAGTTGATTTGGCATTTAGAATAAATGTGAGCTGGAAAAGGGAAAAAAAGATACATGATAACTCCTTTCTGGCAGGAACATTAAAAATTTGCACAGCTGATCAATGTCAATTTCAGGGTCCCCTGGGTGGATAAATAATCATATAAAAATGAGCTCCCAAAGTTTGGACACACGTTATTGAATTGCGTGCCTTGAAACGCAGCTGCCACATTAGTTCCAGCAGCCATCCCATCCATCTTGCTGTTGCGAGCAGTTGGTGGGCCCTCTGTGTAGCTTCACAACGTCATGATATTGATTTACGTTTGAACAAACAATGGCTTGTTTTTAAGCAAAATTCCGTAGTAGAAACACTTTTACGGTTATTGCTGTTATAGAATGTCCCTAAAGGCCATCTTCACCAATGTCCAACCAGACTAATTCAGTATAGTACCAGACCCACAGAGGATCCCCACCCTCAAGAGGAATAATCTGGAGATAAAGAGAACCATGCCTAGCAGGTGTCCTGCATGATGAGAGAAGAAGAAGACAAAAAGACAGCATGTCAGATACGGAGGGAATAGAGAATGTTAGACAACATAGAGACTGAGTAAAGGACGAGGAGGGGATTTATAGAGGAATGAGTAGAGCAAGTGTGGTATAGGCTTCATTAAAGGAGTGAGTAGGAGGTTCAAGAGATGTAAGTAGAAAGAAAGGATGGAATAGGCAATGGCTTATCCTCCACAAGGAAGTTTGCTGAGCCTGCGGCTGCAAAAGAGGGCCTAACTTTTGTCCGTCTCTGCACCTGCATGATTGTGTGTGCATCTGTGGAACTAATACTGATAAATTCCATTAATACAGACTGATCACAGAGCTGCTTACTTGGAGCCCAGGAACCATGCTCAGCAACAGCACGAGAGCTGCTTTTTAAAGTGGGGCAGCGGCAACACAAGGCTGAGAGCTCTGTGTTGCAGCATGGCTGTTATAAATATTTGAAGCAGCCATATCACTAGGCTTCTGGATGTTGTTGGGGGGTGGGGGGTGGGCACAGAGTGGTTGGCAGGGTAAAGAGACTGGGATGGAGTGGGTGGCAGGCAGTGACAGAGGCAGTGGCCCATCCTGAGGCTGGCAGCAGGCGGCTCGGTGAATGAAAGCAGGGCAGGTCATGTGTGGGTGGGGAGGCGGGACTCTCCTGCTGCTGAAACAGATGCCATGGTTGTTAGGCTTAATTTCTCCTGCCAAGGACCACCTCCCAGCACTGGCCAAAAACAAACTTAAGCACTTGTGGTCAGTGTCTGTGTTTCTCTTAGCATCAGTGCAGAGAAGGAGTGCCTTTTGACTCGGTAACAGGCTCCACCGTGAGCCGCCAGTAGGATGAACAATTATTGTTTACTTCTCAGCTCTATCCACCTTCAGTCTCCTGCTCTCTACTATGAGTCCTTTTCACACCTCTTCCATTTTTCACCAGACATCATCTTGACTCTTTCTAGTTGTTCTCTAGCCATCCATGCTACATTTTCCCTCTGCAGCAAGTCTGAGCTCTGCTGCAGTGGAAACAGAAGATGTGGTGAGAGGGTGGGGAGCACAAAGAAACTGTGAGCAGCAAAGAAAGAGCAGCATAGTATTGGCTCAGTGTTGCATTATTGGCTCTGGTTGATCTGATGAGACGATTACAGGAATACAATAGCAACAAATAACTGTTAGGCTTTTTGAAGCTCATACCCGACTGCAAAACTAACACATTACAAGCACACACATGGACACACACATGGAACCACACTGCCCAGAACAAAACCCCACACCTATAGTCTCTCCAGTATCTACTAACATTTCATAACATTCATCCATCTATCCATCCGTCCATCTTCTAACCAATATTCCTTAGTTGGTTTGGGGGTGTCTGCTGGAGTCTATCCCAGCTGCCTTCGTGCAAGAGGCGGTGTACACTCTGGATGAGTTGCCAGCTTGTTGCAGGGCTGACTTAGAAAGACCAACAGCCATTCACAATGGCCCCAACGTCTGAAAGCACAAATCCCTCCCCACAGCACTGCCCTCCCTGATGACAATCTCTCATGCACCCACAGATAATGACCTTGTGACAAATAACCATGAAAATTAATTAATACAGCAGCAAAATATTGAGTTCTATAGGCTGAGTACATTTCAATTAAGCCTTCCTATGTTTTCATTCTGAATCAATGTTGCATTTCTTTTTTTCCTGACTTCAAATGTAGCATTGTTGAAAGCTGTTGTGTCGTGTGTGTGTGTGTGTGTGTGTGTGTGTGTGTGTGTGTGTGTGTGTGTGTGTGTGTGTGTGTGTGTGTGTGTGTGTGGGTGTGTGCGTGTGTGTGTGTGTGCGTGTGTGTGTGTGTAAGGGGGGATGCACTCTGTTCCAGAGAAAGTGCAGCATGTTTTGACTTTTTAGTTACACATTAATTCAAGTATTGATCATGTTTGTGTTAAGAGTGAAAAGGGAGAGCAGGAAAAGTCAGAGAAAACCCAAGTGGAATCAATGAACACCAACAGCATTGCAGTTTTAGAGAAGCAGAAAAAACCTCAAGCATGCACACATCACTCTGCTCTGAAGGATTTTTCCTTTTGAGGTTTATATCTTTAGCACAGCATGTCTTGGGATGGCAAACCATAAAACAAACTTCAAATTCATGTCCTATTTCCCCATTCTTTTGTTTAGCTAAAGCCTGATAAAGGCGCGTAGATCTTTTCTCTACCGTCCTCTATGACCCATTGTGCAACTCACTTCCATGCTTTTGTCTATACGAGGTGAGCACATGGAAGGTCAGGGATGTGTGCTCTCCCTGAACAAATCTTCCATGAAGAACTGTAAACATTGCCAACTTACATTCATAGAAACTGAATAAGTCCTAAATTTTGTTAAACTGCAGGACTTATATATTTATTAAAACAGTGAAATGCATACTTGTACATATTATTATGTATTATACATATATATTATATATTTTCCTAAATAGAACAGAGCAAAAACTACATCAGTTTTTTTTATTGTGCTCTAAAAAGAAGCTCATGTGCATATGCATCACATTACAAATGCTAGAGTTGCTATTGTGCAGCACAGCAGTAATCTTAAACACACACATACACACACACACACACACACACACGTGCAAAACACACAATGGTGAAAGCGCTACCAAATCACGTCATGGTGTCTGGGTGGTAGACACACTTCTGAGACAGACAGGGAAAATTAAATTCTGTTTAAGACTAATCCCATTTCCAACCTCCATCTTCTGTTGTGACAATCAAGGAAATGTGTCTCAAGTGCAACATTGCAGGAACTGATTGTGAAACACGATACAGCATAAATGGTGGAGCTTGATCACCAAAGCCCCGGCAGAGACGATCACATGGTCAGACAACTACGCTAAGGTTGTAAAAAGGCCAGGCCAGAGAAAAACCAGGCAAAAAGAGGAAAAAAGACAGTTTGAATCATTTGGATAAAATGTATTTAAAAGCAGAATAGCACTATGCATCCCAAAGGAAAGATTAAATGAATATCTAATACTTTCCCTGCCTGACATCCCCAGTCTAATTAGGCAATAGATATTAAGTGTTCTCTATCTGTAACAGTACATATATTTACCGTTATGAACTTTTTCTTGGTAGACACACGTGTTTGTAAAAGAACATGAAGTGATGTGTTCGGCTCTTGTGTGCAACTACTGTAACAGAGTCGATGGATGCTCATTCCATTTGCTCATCTGAGATGATAAAGAATTGTGGAAAAAAAAGCCGTCACATAAGAAGAGACGTGTTTAAATCACCCACCAGTTTTGGAAATTTGCATTTAGTTTACATCCAGCTCAGAATTTTACATTCATGCTGGCACTCACAACCAGCTACTTGTGCATGCAGCCTGTATGTGCAGGTCAGTGTGGTTAAAGCTGACATTTTCTGTCAACACACCCATCGCTAACCCCCATTACTCGCTCACTTAGTTTCGTCCATCATGCCTCACTCGTTCATTTTCCCGCACATGCACAAGCACCCTGATCTTTGCAATCCGCGAAACCGCATAGCCCTCATGCACTTGTTAGTTCAGCAGTTTGTCCGTTTGCTCAGGCCTTGTCTTGTACGTGATGATCTCACCCACTCATTCATCGACGTCCATGGTCCCGTCCACTTGTGATCTCATCTGTTCCTCTCATCTCAGCCGCGGCTGCTGCATGCGATCTCACCCACCATCACCTGCCATTGTTTCCAGTCACATATTTTCTCTATGGTTCTCGTTCTCTGTTACCATCATTGGCAGACAGTGTACATCCAGTCTGTCCCATTAACCCCTGCAAGACACAGTCCATCACCTCACTTCTGTATACACCCTCCATTACTCTCTTTGGCTCGGAGAGCTTTTCTTCAACTGTATAGATCTTCTTCAACCACTCCAATAAAAGATTTAAGAGCCCCTTTAAGTACTAATCAGGTTGTCATCCATGCAGCCAAAATCAGAGGCTTGATAAATAAAGGCTTGTCTCTATTGGCGAGCAGCTCACTGTGTTTAAATAGGTGACACCAGAGTGCATTCTGAGAACACCAGGTCGATGCCAGAACCCCTGGGGTCCAATGAAACGGCAAACAGAGACAAGGCTTAGCACTTGCTAATAACGCACAGATAGGAAGCTTGCTTTCTATTTTTGCGGGAACTTTCCCTGGGGTTGTCCAACTATTTTTGCCTCATCATAAAAGGCTTTTACCACTCAAAGGCTTCCCACAACCTATCAGAAGTGCATAAACACAGAATCCTTATTTTCCGGCATTACACAGAGGACTAAGCACTTGTGGTGAGGGAAGATTACTATAACCACCAACAGATGCAAATCTCTTTTTCCCACAATCACATTTGTGCGATCCACTCATCCTGTCAGGACCTTCATCAGCTAATTTTCTGGCAATGTTAACTCTGCAAACTGCTTTTTGTCTTGATGCAGCAGGCTGCTGACACTCTTATATCACGTCAGTTCTTGCCTTCTACAAATATGTCTCGCAACAAAGCCCAACTCAAGAGACACATATACTAACTAATAAATGACCCGTACTGGACATTTGTCTTTTTTTTAATGCTCTTAGGCACCCAACCCAATCAATTCTCCTAAATTTTCCCATGAAACTGTTCCTCGTGGCAAAGGCGTATCCAGATCCACTTCTTTCACTTCCCTTTGCGTTGATTTTCTGCCCGTCAAGAGGGCGTGGATTTTCAGTCTCTTGTTTATCTCTTCATCAGTTTTATCTATCTATCACTAAGCCATCCGCTCTGCTGCAGTAGCCTCAGCCCTACATTAATCCCCTATCAGCCAACCAACCATCCATCACCCCGCTGTCTATCACGTCAGATCCATCATCCGCCCATCTGTCTCGTGTTCCCCATGCTCTGAGATGATCTCCTCAGAGAATCCCACTGGCGGGCAACAGAGGGTGGATGGAACAGAGGGGGAATCAGGAAATTACAGGGAAATGCAAAAGGATTACATCCTTTCCCACGGAATGCACTCTCTTCATTTGACTACATGGTTATTAACTGTCGTGTTTGTTTCTCCATAATTTGTTTGTTTTCCATGCCTGCTAATTCTAGCCGGTGGGAGAAGAGCCAGAGATTGTGGAGATAGCTGCTGGGGAAAAGGGTCATAAATCCCATGAAAGCCAGATGCAGTGAGAAACCCTGGCCCCACCTTTTCCTGCATGTTGGAGCAAGAAAAGGATACTGCAAAATGTCTCCAGGCTTAAAACAGCTCAATAGCAGAGCTCATGATGGGTCATTTGTATTTCCATCCATATCTACTAAGACCTGAAGGTGAGGGAAGGGTCACATGAGCAGACAGGAGCACAGGGCCGAGCCAATACCAACAGATTTAGAAGGCCATCCAGGCACCCCCAGGAGCAGGGGCAGTGACAGAGGAAAAAGGCTCCTATTAGGAAGGCTAGTTTCCACTGTGGGTCTAGACTGGAACCTGTGGCTAAGTATGTTTGTGGGCAGAAAGATTGCCATTATTTAACCGTATTTTTCAAAGTGTCTGTGAGGGCATCATATGCTGTAAGAGAGGATAACAGATAGATCATACAAAAGAGGATATTTTTTATTTGGTGTGATGCAGAGAATAAAACAAAGATGGAAAATGGAGTTATGTGCAGTCCCTTTTACAGACACCTTATTTGGTGCACATTTAGCGCTCAAAATAACTCCATAACACTCAGCCCTATCACTAATGTGAAGGCTGCAATGCTTTCATCTCCCTTTATGCCCAGCCATGGTGCACGGTACAAAGACACAGGTTAACACTCAAAAACCCAAGAGAGCACAACAAATTATTGATCATGGGTAAGATAATTCAATTACAAGTACTTTGGTTCTGACTTTAATTCATCTAAGATAATCCTTTTAGTATGTGTTCATGACAGCATTAATCTGGTTTTAATCATGTCATCAGCAGCAGCAAACTGTAAAGTCTTTCTGAGGGTTTAAAAAAGGTGTAAAAAGCCTGATGCCTAGCAGTACAAGTACATAGTTCCCTGATAGGTCTTTACTTCAGGTTCGACTGGTAACAATATCAATGTGAAACTTTAACAACAATAAACACTGACAGTGCTCAACAGTGTTGCACATAAAAGGTTTTACATTCCCATAAACCTCTGGTGATTGGACAATAATGACATGTAACTATAACACCTGTAACTTGGATTGCACACCATATTTCAGATAAAATGATGGCACTAATGTACATGTCAGTTGTCTTGCTGCCCTGTTGTTAAGAGCCTTCTGGAGTTTTCAGGGCCCCCAGTCTTCTCTAAATGCAGCTGGGAGGAAAAAAAACCACGTTGCTTTTTCTATAATGAACTAAACAAACATCTCCAAGCCAATGTTATACTTTCATATGCAGCTAAATCGGATAAGACAGCCGTCAGAAAGAATACTTATCTCTCCAGAATTAGCTCTAATTGGAGAAGTACTCCGGTCTCCTCTGGCTCTGTTTGACAGATACTATTCAATCAGCACACCGGCGGTGCCCGCTGCTCCAGCCCGACAATATTTGGTCTGCAGCTACAACGCATATCGCTGTTAAACAATCATCCTCACCAGCTGTAGACATCAGAGCAGAGTACACAGAAAATGCATGGAATGTATTTTGTTTGTGTGTGGATTTGTATGTGAGCGAAAATGCCCCAAAGATTAATGCTGAGCTAGCATGTGCTGAGTTAGCATGTGCGTCATTTTATAGCACATTGTCATCGTGTTTACCTCTACATAGAGGCTGTGCATTGTAGAGCTATTTCTTCTGCAAAAAAAGATGAAATCAGTCTATTACTCTTGTTATTACTGCTTTAAAACTGTGAGGTGGGAAAGGAGACAGAAACCTAAATGTTCCCACTACACCAACCTGCAATATTGTGTACACAATGAATTAATCAGGTCTTAGACAAATAACTGAATAAATACTGTGGATAACCAGATCAATAATGTACACTCAATTCATCTGAGTTCACAGAGGTGTCAAATTCTGCATAGTTCCATAGCCCACTGATTAAGCTGGCACCACATTAATTCAGTAAATCAATAAAACCAATCTTTCAAATAAATCAAGTCGCTAAAGCCAATTGGAGGCCAGAAACACATTAAAATTCCTTCGTTCCAACCGCATATCTATGTCAAGCAGGCAGCGTGCTGATTTGCTGCGTGGATTCCACAATTTGTGGAATGAAAATGATTAATCCATGAAACAATAACCACAGTGCCAAGAAGACACATGGTAATTCTATAATGATCAAAGACTCAATTAAATTCCTTTCCATTTTGTTCCCTAAATGCCTGTGCACGTGTGTGTGTGTGTGTGTGTGTGTGTGTGTGTGTGTGTGTGTGTGTGTGTGTGTGTGTGCCAAAGTCCATATTCTCCTTGCAAAGTTTGGACATTTTTGGGACATTTCAGCCAGTCCTTACAGCTTCAAAGGACTGTTTGAGGGTTAAGACGTGGTTTTAAGGTCGAGGTGAGGATTGGGATCAGGTCAGACCAAGGTCAAGGTCAGGTTTAAGGTCAGGGTTGGGGTTAGAGGTGTTAGGGTTAGGGTTAGGCTAAGGAGCTGTGTAATGCAGCATGCCTATGAAAGTCGTCACAAAGATAAATGTGTGAATGTGTTTGTGTAGGCATGCGTGTCTGTGTGCACGTGCGTCTGTGTGTTATTGAAGTGTGAGGTGAGCAGAGGTTCAGCTGTGGTCTGGTCTGGCATTGTCTTTTAGGGTTACTTTTAGTTCATATTGTAGCAGCTTGGTGGGCATAAAAAGATAAAATGGCTGTCCACGATGATGACCAAGCAGCCTGCTCAGCACGCACGGCTGTTTTATGCAGCCTCGTCACAATGTTGCACCTGGATGCCAGTGATTAATAACTGTATGAATCCAGTGGAGGCTCTTTCATCCTCCCATACACGGTATCATTGATATTATTGCAAACGTGTGGCAAAACATACTAGTGTTACCTTAAAAGTGTTTTTGTTCTGGCACGTTTTCTAAAATTCAAAATGTAATATAAAAAAAAAGAACAACCTCCATTGAAAATGCCCCAGTAAAATCTTTTGATCAGTGTTTTCATGATAAGACCTAATAGTTAATGCGACACTGCATTGGGGAGACGCTTGACTCCAGCACCTCCTGCAGCTTTGGTTTTGATTTTGCATCTCTCAGCCGATTGTTTTCGTCTCCTATTCATTCGCACTTGTGCCGGAGAGGTGAGAGGATGATACCACTCGCAGTGATATTATTTTCCTGTGGTTTTTGTACCAATGTGCAGAGGAGCAGAGGGCATGATGATTGGACTGGAGCAGCGCAGGGCTGCCTCAGGTGAGATCTGTGCAGTCCCAACATAATTATAATCTTTAATTAATCCACTCTGGATGCCCCCCTCCCCCCTCCCTCTTCCCCTCTCTCTCTTTCCTAAACTTCATTGCCCTGGGTGTTTAAGGGCTTTTTCCATCATGGTGCAGCACCTCCTCCTTTCTGCCTCATCTGGCTCTACCTCCTGAATGCATTATTCTCTGGGTGTTTTGGGGGCTTTTGTAGCTGTTTATGTCTGTATTTGCCCTTTCACACTTCTGTGTAGTAGCTTCACTTCCCCCCTCATCCTCCTCATCCTCTTACTTCCGCCCTCTTGTCGCTGCGTCTGACTCTCATCTCGGTAGACGGGCAAACAAACAGCTTTTTTTTTTTTTTGTGAGTAAGACACGCAAACACGCGGGCGCTCACAGTCACGCCACTACAACACCAACAATAGGGAGCGCTCCCGACACCAGTATAAATCCACCAGAGCCGTCCTCTGTGGAATGACTCAGGTGAGTCCCAGGTGAGAAATTCTGCTTGTACAGGCGAGACAACCAGGTGCACAAACACACAGACTAAATTCCTGTTTATACACATATCTCTCCTTATTCTGCTGCCTCATAGCAAATCTTGTATGATCAGAATCTAAGCTGCTAGCGACGGAGAATGAGAAATGGATCACGTGCACAGCAGAAGGTAGATCAGAGTCCTGCAGCACCCGATGAAGGGGCCGTGCGTGGCGCTGGGCTGAAGGTAATGAGGACAGAGGTGTCAGTATTGATGCTGCAGGAGACGCGGTGCCAGGTGTTAAGAGGAGCAGACTTTTCCTGCCATTATCACTCAGCCTGCGAGCTGAGCCAATTAAAGGGGCTCCTCTGAAACTTTGGTCCGTACCCACAGTCAGCCATCAGAAAAACATAAGGATTGACCAGAGAAGCTGGCAGGTCAATCCATCCCGGGTTGCTTTTGTCTGCGTGCTGCTTTTCAGATGAACTGTTGGGGAAAAGTGATGACCATTACCTGAAGGACCAGTTATAACTAAGGGTGTAGATTGGATCTTCCTTTTGCTTGTCCACTCGACCGCTTCAGGGTCATGCTCTTAATGTGTTAAAGTTATTTAACATTGAAGTAGAAAATGAAAGCCTGCACATAAATAGGCTACCCTGATTGTCGGCGCTCAGCTAAGATCATTGACACCTTTAGAGTTGATGTCGTAATGTGTTTTTGAAACTGCTAAAAAAAAACAAAAAACAGGACACTTATAATCATTTTAAATTCTGACTTGTAGCCTTGGAAACACACTAAACCATGTTGAGCAACAACAACTGACAAACGGGGCTGATGACAAGAATTTGAAGTTGCTTTGAGCCGCATAAATAGGGAAATCAGAACCGCTCAGGAGGGCAATCAAAGCTGACAAATGCTGGTTAGAATGTGATTGTTGGAACTACGGCGGTGTTTTTAAAACAGCAATTTAGAGCCCCTTTGCTCCAACAAATCTGTGTAAGAAGGAATGAATTGCTGGTGAGGCTGATTGGTCACATTGATTAGGCATCACTGAGTCTTTTCACTGCTGTACACCAAGTCGTCTCAGTCGATAGACACAACCCAAATACACCAGGCACTCAATCCAGTGTGTTGCTACATGGGCCCATCCAGCTAATTTAACACCCACTCCATTTATGAAAAAGAGTCCTTATCGATTTTTTTTTCTTCTGTCCATGCACTCTTGTTGCTCCTGTTCAGTTTCGACACGCCGGCGCCTACACATGCTCAAGGCTGGCAGCAGCTGAATTAAATTAATGTGTGGTAAGGTTCCCATAAAATTGGTTTCTCATAACCCACACCTTTAGTCTTTCTCAGGATGACCACAGAGCTGCGAGCAGCACTTAGATGCTGCTGTGTGCCGACATCCACGGCGAACTCGGGCCCAAAGGCCACAGGCTTCAACACGCATCCGTCACAGGCGCACCTTTTACATGGATTGAAAACAATTTCCATTAGTTGCCAATTATTGAACCGTCAGCTCCTGGTACTCTGTATCCTCAGCTTCTAATTCTAAATTTATTTAAGCATTTATTCAAAATAAAAAAGAGACACGGTGCACAATAGGAACTTCAACATCAAGAGGCATATTAGCTGATTGGTGTTTGGTCTAAAGAAGTAAAACACTAAATAATACTGTCATTAAAGTCATAAAGGCTTTCATATCCAGACCAGTCTGATCGAGCGCATACTAATCCGATAACTGCCAAAGATGGGTACTTATTGTTGGCGATGAAGGAAATCAGAAGGGGGGGAAAAAGATTTGAAGACATTTCAGTCAAATTATTTTGGTTTTCAGTGAAAAACCTTTTCCAACACACGACAGCGAGACGTGACGGCTGTTCGACTGACTAAAGGCCACATACGTGCATTCCACAGCAACGCCCGCATTGAATACGATGGCAAAGAAAAGAGCACGTTATCAGGAATACTCAAGCTGCAGTCAGCGATTGGCATCTTCGGCTCATTCTAATAATAGCATCAACTAATGTGTGTCCATTTTCTCAAAAATGTCAGCCAGTGTGTAACAATAAGAGGAAGCTAAATGTTACTGTAAAGGTCAGAAGCACAAAGATGCTCTCATAAACATGACTTAGATGCAATGTCAATACGACATTTTGAAAGATAGAAGGAGTGTCTCATCTCCCTAAAGGGTGTGTCGAGTGGATTTTATCCATAAAGAATCAAGAGAATTACAATAAACCATTGTTGACCTCAGATGTGATTATTTCAAATTAATTTCGCTGCACCACGCCGATGTTCCCAAACTTGCATAGCGGGTAGTTCTAATCATTTCTGGGATCCACATCAAAAGGCAATGATGGGATTTAGAGCGTGTGTGTGTGTGTGTGTGTGTGTGTGTGTGTGTGTGTGTGTGTGTACAAGTGTGTGTAACTGTGTGCATCCATGAGCGTGAGCGTGCTTTAATACATGTGTTGGAGCTTGTGTACTAAGATATAAGAGTTAATGTTTTTTCTTTTTTTAAAAATGCATCTCTCTTTTGCCAAAGGGTTGAGTAGATCCTTGTTTTCCCCAGCCACACATTTTGCAATGTGCATATGCAAACACATTTTTTTTAAACTCCTATAAAACCCAATCAAAAGGCTGCAGCATCCAATATATTATTACACCACATCTCAGTGTGTAACCTTTGAAAGAGAAACTACATTTTCTTTGTTTTCGAGAAACCTTAATGGAGCTAACATCACCCGATGCAATTAATCACAAATTGACTCTTAAATTCTGAATATAACTTGTGTATTTTGGAAGGCATCACAATTACGTGCACAACATTTAGAAATTAATTTTGCAATTTTACCCCCAGATAACCTGCGTAGAGTCAGTTAAATCAAGTCTGAACACAGACGTCATTCCCTCACTGATATATAAAATTGAATATTTGTCCGATTAATTAACGGCCTGAGGCCAATATCTTGATAACGGTGCGTTATCACGATAGCAAAAGCTTCAAATATCACTTCACACTGGTGGATTTCTTCAATCAGACATTTAAGCTTCCCTAAAGGTGGAAAACATCACAGGCCCTCTGAAGCTCACGTCAGTGTTCTATTTTCAGCTCTTTTATTTATATAGTCATTAAGTCTACAGGAGACACACATATAGTGGCCACAGCTAAGACACAAAATGTTTGTGTGTGTGTGTGCACGTGTGTGTGCGTGTGCACGTGTGTGTGTGTGCACGGTACTTTTTGAGTGCATATCAAAGCAAGAAGCTGTATCTGCACAGACAGTCGTATTTTCTTCACATCTAGCACAGAATTAAAACCCGTCAAGTACTCGGCGAAGCTCGTAATGATCATTAATGAAATGCTAATGCCTGATTATTATTCTCCACCCATTGAAAGCTAAGAATAATTTTATTTCGGCTAGTGATGTGACACACAGACAGGGGGAAATAAATCCCTCTGTCTTCTCAGGGAGGGTGTTTGGCAGGGAACCAGTTCCACGTCTGGCTTTTTGAATTCCCACATAATACAATCAGACAGTTGCAATATTGCTGCGTTACCACCTGAAGAATTTCAAATTCATTCAGCCCCATTAGAATAGTGGAGATGCCAATTTTTCCCCAAGAATTGGCAGGACAAACACAATGCACCCCGGTGAAATAAAGATAGATGCTTACCAGACGAAAATAACTGTTTTCAGCTTCCCCCCACCCCTTTTTTTGAGCCTCTATCTCAGGTTCAATTTTATCATAACAAAGCAAGAGGACAAAATGAGATTTGATTTTGTCCATCATAACTACAATGTAGGCTTTTATTATTGAATTGGGAATTGGTTCAGCATAACAATATAGTGAGCAGAGGCCTGAGTTTTAATCAGGTGAGCCCCTCATCATGGTGGGGTCACATTAGATGAAATTTGAATGTGAGGTTTTCTGCTCAGGTTTTTGCTGTTGTGGAAACACGGAATTCACATGGAAAACTATGTTCGGCGTGTGTGTTTGGGGTTTCGGGCGTGTGGAATCTAAGAAAAGTTCGACGGTGAGAAAGACTCAAAAGTCTTCACGCAGAGCAGGTCTGACAAACGTAGAGGATTAAATTTGGACCTGAGGACTGAACAAAGCAGTCCGTCCAGGTTGTGCGTCCAAGCTGTGCATTTTGATAGATTTCTTGTGTTCCTGTTAAAAAAAAAAAAGATGTGTACTAACCGGAATGTGGCTCCTGTTTAAAGGTGTTCAAACACTTTTTTTTTTTCAGAAAATAAGTATTCCAATATAAATATATATATTTTTAATTACAGGCATTAAGATACACATATTCTGACTTGCATTATTCCCCGTTTACATTCATTTGCTTCCAGACTGTGACCGTTAATTAAAATTTACCAATCCCATTACTGTGCAGGTTTCCAGCGTGCACTGGGAGCCCTCATGCCGCCAAATCCGACCCGGTTAGAGCATCTCACATGTCTTTTACATATAATGACTGTTGTTGGCGCATCGTGGACGACCTCCCGTCTAAATTATCAATAAATATATCTGCTGACGCGTCTCAGCACCTCGCGCATCCTGATACTGGGCGCCAGCGCGGTGCCATTATTGTCGCACTGCTATCACGTGTATTAATAGGTGGACTGTAAAAGCTCCCTACCTTGATTTCTCCAATCTCCTTGTCTTTAATTGCTCGGTGCCTCATTCATTCTGCTTCCCTCCTCAGTCGCGTCGTTCTCTCCTCGCTGCTTATCACTCGTCTGCTGCTCTCTGCTCCCGTCTTCGTGCGAATGCATACGAATTAAACATTTATAGCCTGCTATCTTACAGTGGAGGGAAAAGATGGAAGGGGGAAAAAATCCAGCCGACTGTATGTGCGATCAAGGAAAACACAGACGAGATCCTCACGGACGTCGCAGATTTCCGTGAAAACGCGCCCGTGTGGGCTTCAAAATAAATAACAGTGTCATCGCTGTCATGCTCGAAACAAGACAACGTTCGCGTTACTTCGAGGTTAAGGTCAGATTTTAGTTGGCGTTTTCTCAAAATGAAAGTTGTAATCTTCCGTTCGACGCGGAGATCAAATACGCCACCGTCGCTAAACGCTCGGCTGAGAATCTGACGCGCATCTGCTCGCAGCCCGTTTCTGCTTTACAAAGTCTGTTCTGTTCGTCTTCATGTGGTCTCGAAGAAAGAAGCCGGCTGGTCTGAAAGCAGCAGCATGATTTCAGGGAGTCTGGCCAGGCGATCTGCGGTTATCTTGTGCGCTCTGACGCACCGAGTGGATGTGACTATATAGTTTGCCTCTTCGTCGGCAGGCAGCGCACACTCTCATCAGGACCGTTTTTTTTTTCTTCACACTGCTGTTCTGCATCAGGCACCATTACAACGCGCACATTCATCACTGCCGTTCACATATCTGGGAGCCCAAAGGCAGCGTTCATGCAGTTTTTATAACCTCTCCCGAATAAAGGCTCGGAAATGTGCCACTTCTGCTGGGCTTGTTTGATTTTGTCTTCCGCGTTCTCTGAGATTTCCCTGCAAAATAGAGAATGAAAGAACTTTTTTGACTTTTCCCCAATCAGCTCAGTTGAGTTTTGCATTGTTTGACAGATGCTTAACAAACACAAATGATGATGTCTCGATACCAACTTTTAGCCTTTGCTGCTTTTATTCAGAGGCACAGGTATGTTTGGCTAGCACCAACAGACCCTCTTGGAATACTGCAAAATATACTAGCAGTATATGCTAGCAGTACATAGAAAAGGTACGAGCCTGTTCATGTGTTTATTCGGCTGTGGAGACATGAAAGCAGGCAGAAACGGTGCCAGGATGTCAATCTGACCCACTTCAGGTCACCTTGCATTTTCCCGCCCGCTGGACTAAATTGTTCAGTTACGGTCAGTTTTACGGGGAGCCTGTCCAGCATTTACTTCACAGAAAGTCAAATGTTTTTCATGTGTTTAAAGGGCCTGCAGAAGGCTGAAAGTACTGCAGATTTGGGGATTGGCTTCAGTGTTAACAGTTTCTCTACACAGTGGTGTGAACGAGTGTGTGCCCCTCTCTCAATTCTTATTTTTTAGTTTCAGATCATTAGACAAATTTGAATATTAGACCAGGATAACACAAGTAAGCACAAAAGGCAGTTTTTGAATGAAAATCTCAATCGCCCTGCGTGAAAAAGTGATTGCCCTCTAAACCTAATAATTGGTTGGGCCACCCTTAGTGGCAACAACCGCAATCAAGCGTCTGTAATGGAGACTATTACAACGCCTTGGAGGAATGTTGGCCATTCATCTTTGCAGAATTGTTGTTATTCAGCCAAAGTGGAAGGTTTTCAAGCAAGAACAGCCTTTTGTAGGTCGTGCCGTGGCATCTCAATCGGTTTCAGGTCAGCATGTTGACTAGGACACTCCAAAGTCTCCCAAATTGTTTAAAATTCCCTCCTTGCCAAAAAGTGCTAATTTGGGTTTATTTGGGGCAGGTTTTGTTTCCCTGGTGACCAGACAGAAGGCCACACCGCCAGATGAAAATATTTAACTTCATAACCCACAATAATTGCACCAGTGCACAGTGCACGTTGTTTTTTCCTCTCCGCTCTGAAAATGCCTTTGTCACTTTCTATTATGATAGCTAATATTGGCTCTATTGAATGGGGCTCCACAGGCCTTTGCCACTTAGCCTTCTGTCACACTGTACCTGCATTGTTATACTGCTCTCCAATCCAGTCAATTGACCTTCATGGGCTGCCTGACTCATAGCACCAATAAACATCTCGCACAATGTATTTGGTGGCTGAGGATGGTCACACACCCCCTGGGATGTTCTTTAGGTGTTTTTCAGGCAAAGTCATCGAGCACTCTCCGATACTGTACAAGGAGATATGAGAACCACTTCTCAACCTCTCAATCCAGTACAAAATGTTGACATATATATGGTATCCGCTGTTGCTTTACTATAGTCTGAGATAGTTAAAACTGTGGTCTCATAGCAACAGTAGTGGGATAACGCACTGCACGTGATTAAGTGTTGATCGGTGCACTGAACGCCAATGATTTGTTGTGTAATTTGGTGCACTATTCTGTTATTTGTTATTAAAGAGTACAGTAGCTTCTGTTTGATGCAAGTTATGCAGGATTAATAAAAGAATTAAGAATGTTGATTTAATTTTTAATAACCCTTTCTCATTGCATTTGGAAGCCGATGCATTTAAAGAAATCTGTTCATTCCCAGTGTTGTTTTTTTTTGTTCTATTATAATTGTTTCTATCCAAATGTGGTACAGATGTTGCCATGACTTCCGTGTGTGGTTTTGTCACAGCTGCAGTTCTGAGACACAGCTGTTTATTCTCTGCCTCTGAATGCAAAAGGCTGGTAAAGTCATTTTAAAATGTTGGTGTCTCTCTGAAAAGTCTATTAAATTTCTGGCTTCATTCATAACACTGAATCTAGTTTATGAATATATAAAAAATAGATTTCTTATAAATGTATTTATGTTTGATGCTTTTGGACCAAGTCCAAACTGCCTTAAGCTTTATCAGGTGTGGTGAGACGGGCGGAACACCGTAACTAAAGAGATTGGCGGTGGTCTGGGAAGATAAAGCAAAGTCCGTGTAATGAATTTTCACTTTGTGCAAGTTGGGGGAAAAAATGGCCTAGAAAGAAAAAAAATGTTTAATTAATCCAGAATATATTAATTGTAGTGGAGAAAAACAAAATATACATTTCAAAAGATTAGGACGATTTTATTTTTCTTAAATAAAGCCTTTTTTCACCACTCTGCAAACAGGCATCCTTCCAGGTTATGTTCTGAATGTCGTGATGCCGCACAGCATGCAGACTTGAGCAAGAGTCTTCGTGAGGAGAAAGAAATAAGTCATGCAGCTGGCATATTTTAATTTGTTCTAGCTCATGTTTGATTAATGCAGTTTTTCATCATCGACGCTCATGTTTATGCAGCACCTTTATTTACATAGCACCTTGCCCTATTTGCAAATAGCTCCCATATTTACAGTTATGCATCTTTTTGTTTTGACTATTATCTCGTATCGCTGATTAAATAAACACATTTTCCTTCCTCGAAACTGAAAATGAAAATTGCATACTCAATAATCACAATAATATGAGTATTTAAAACCGGGAAAACATATTTAAAGGATCAAAAAGTGTATATGAGTGATGATAGGTCCATCGCTTGCTTATTTAAAGCCTCATTAAAGTTGAATTGCTATTGAAAAGATGATTATCAGAGTCACAGCATTAATCAACCTGCTTTAGTTAAAAAAAAACCCAAACAATCTGTTGTTTTATTACATGAGTAAAGTCAATACCCTCCTGATGTATGAACTCGATAGAAACTCCAGCAGAACCAACATCACTGGAGGAAATATGTGTTATAGTCCACGTCTGCCCTTTATGTGCAGTGAAGTTGAGCAGAAATGTCTGTAGGCGTAGATACGAGCACAGTAGCGGGAAGGGAAGCCGTATGGCATTTCCAGGAGTAAAAGGGAAGGGAACAAACCAATAAAAGTCAAATAAAGCCAAGCAGACATCAGTGTGTGGAGCCAAAAAAAAAAAAGGTTTGCGTAACACCTCAGCTTTTATGTGGTAACCCCGTGACCACCGGAGCATTTTCCCATCATGCTCTTACCATTGGATGGACGGCAAAAAAAAAATCTCTTTTTTGTCTCTCTCTTCTTCTCGTCTCTTTCCTTTTCTCACCCACTCCCTCAATCTTTATTCCTTTTTCACTCACTGGATCTATGTTACTCTTTTTTCTTTTGCAATACGACAAAGTGCTCTTAGTACTAATTGGTGTATTAACGCCATGCTGTGGGTGACACAGTTAGAGAGAGGATGTCAGAGAGAGAGAGACATTTGGGATGAATATGGATGAGGAAGAAGCTGGGTTAGAGAGAAGCTCTGGGGGAGGCGAGGCAGAGTCATTCAGCGGGAGTGAGAGGGAGAGAAAATGGGAGGCCAAGGTAAATCTTTTCAGCTACACAAGTGGTTAAGAGCAGCAAGGCAAAATGACGAGTGAAGAGGGAAAAAGTAAACCATCCAGTAATGGCTTGTTGGGGGTTTTTTTTAGTTTTTTTTTCTTTAGTTGGCCTTCTCTGTATCCCATTCTATCCTGCTCTCACCATCACCACTTTCAACCCAATTATCCACTCTCCCTGGCGCCACTGGCAGCATATGGAAATGTAAATTGCAGCATTTTATTCCCTCTTTTCTTTCCAAGCTGTGGACGCTACGCAGCTCTTGAGGAGGAGAAGAGTAGGAGGAAGAAAAGGAAGAGCTGACAAACAAGTGAAAACAAGGGAGCGCCTTTGGTCCCAGTAACTTGTCAGCATTACTCGATCAGATATCCGAGCCCACCCACGAAAGAAACTTTAGCAGACAGGTTGATGTATGCGGCCACGCACATTCGTAAAACCCAAAAAGTTAGGAAGCCCTCGCATCAGCTCTGACATTCCATTTACAAATGTTCTAAGATACTGGACACTTTCAGCACTGTTAAATTGAATTGAAAGCATATATAGAGCCATATATGCACACACTCCCTCTCAATCTGCCAAAATCACATATTAAATCTTATACAGAGACTCAGTTTTAACACACCTTCCTCTGGGCTCCCGGGCCTGTTCTCAGACTGGGGCGGGATGTAAAGCCTCAGGCTGCTGAAGATCGGCTGCAGCTGAGGATGCAGAAATCAAAGGTGCTGATCTCCTCCCGCGCTCCTGACACCCAGACACGCAAGGCTGATTATTCAGATAAGCCCACTATCCTCCGGGGTGGGGGCAAAATGGAGAGGAGTGTTTTGTTCATTATCATTAAGATCTGGCTTTTCCTCTGTTCACATCTCTCCTCTCCACATGCTCCTATTCCGCCCCCGGAGTGCTGATGAAGCCAGCGTCTTAAATCCACAATTTGCTCAATTATTTTCAATTATGCTGCCTTCACTGTTTCCATCATCGCTCCAAGTTTGGTGGTGAACAGAAATCACGTGTTTGACGTGATTGACAGTGTGGGCCAATTAGTCTGTACAGTAATTACAGCTGATTGCTGCCACACAGACACGTTGGAGGTCCCTCCCACAGAAGAACGCTCCTCCACTCCTGATCTCCTCCTCACCAAAACGCAGAATTCCCAAAGGCTTGGTTGAAAGTCTGCGCGATTACACAATAATACCCTTAAATATATTTGCACAGTCCTTTCAAAGTTGAGACGTGATCTTTTATTTTCGAAGTGTTCCATATCTGCGCTGCCTTTAGCATATGAACTTCAAGGTTGCGATGTTTCAAGGTTTCATAAAAACTCCTCAGCGGCTGGTGAACAGCTTTTCAGACGGCAGGCAAATAACCTGCACAGAGTCGGGTCTCCATTTAAAAGTGGATTTATTAACATGAGCACAGCATTGTTGGAGTTGTCTCTGCAGCAGTTTACACCTCAAGATCTAATCACTTCAAATGTCAAACAATGAAATCCTTCTGTAACGCTGAGACAAAAGTGAGAAATGCTGTCTGTATTTTCCTTCCAGACGGCTGCTTTACTGATTATCACAGGCAGTCGTGGAAATGTTCTCCGTCATCTACTCTATGTTTTTAGAATTGCTGCTGCAGATTTCTGTTCCTCATTTGCCCTGCAGGAAACACAGGCCACCATGACTAAATTGCCCTTTGTTTGTGACAAGTGGGCTGCTGCTGAAAGGCCTGGTTACTCAAGAGTCCCTCAATAACATTATGGGCCTAATGAGTTTTAATTGGAAGGAGATCTTAACTTGCAGGCCTAATTGCATCTGATTAAAGACAATATTAGTTTTACTGCTGGCAAATTGGTCGGGGAGGGTGGGTGCAAGGCAGGTTTGGCAGGATCAATGATGTCCTTGTGGAAATATTCTAAATATCCTCCAACTGGTGATGAATAGATGGGATAAAAGCATCGCAGGCCTGGCCAGATGAAGAAATATGCAGCATGAAGGGACAGTGGGCTAATGTGGAAGTGTGGGTGGAGACTCCCAGTTAAAATTCACTCCTGAACCACACTTTGTCTCATCTCCACATGAAAGGCACAGTTTTAGAGTGATAAATGAAGTGAAATATCAATGGCTCAATACCTCACAGAATGGTTGTTCCATCTGGTCTACTTCCCTTCCCAGGAGCTCAGATAAGTGTGATTCATCTTTAGATAATTTTAAGTATATCGTGGCGTGCACGTCTATATGTGTGAGTATTTTCATTGATAGCTAAATTAATATTTGATCCTATGAAAACCTCAACTTTTGAGAAAACAATTAAGACGCTTTTATTCAAGGAGTTGGCTGCATTTTAATCTAAATATCTTTCTAAATCTAACTGAACTTAACTTTATTGTTTTTCCTAAAAATATCTTTCACTTCTATTTTGAGACCCTCCAAAATGTCCAGAGAATCACCCCTAAAATGTAATAAAATGATAGCACTGATGGTTGGAACAGTGTTTAAAAGGTTCTGGTTGCACTGGGAGGGCACACGTCCTGATTATGGAGATTGTAGTGACATCAATAAATAATTCAATGATGTGCATGTAGGCATTGTTGCAAGGCATTGCCCTTATTATCCATACACACCCATTTACATAGACAACATGTGCACCTATGCCTGCAGACACTGATTACGTGAATAAGCATGGAAACACAAAGACAATGCTGCTTTCTCTCTATGCCACGTCTATAAACATGCTTTGAATCGGTGGTGATTTAATGCCAGACACCAGAGAGTGTACTAAATTATGCTTGTATGAGGCTTCATTTCCTCCTCTTCTTAAGTACTCGCTTAATTGCCATTCTCACCTGAGCAGTTGTATAATTTCCTTTATTTTTCTCCTCCTCTGCCCAGAATATGAGTCTATAATGAGCTGTGGGTGTCCCCCAAAGCTAAGCCTGGCGCCTTGAAATAGGTTTCACTAATTTACCAATTAGTCATAAGATACAATTAGCGTGCAAGTTCCCCGAGTCCATGTATGCCCCCACCACTGGCCTCCATACTCTGACTGTTCAATCTCTGCAGCGATCATCACTCTATTACTCTGCTCATCCTCTTCCACTCCTTTGTTGAGCTTCACTAAAAAAGAAGGTCCCACCTGCACTTTGGATATTACTCTATCCCTATGTGCCTCAGAGGGAATCGGTAAGGGAGTGGGAGTGTTTGAATATGTCTACGTCCGCAGCTCTGGGTTTCTGTTTAAGTGCAGCTGGGACCAGTTTCACTGACCAGAAGGATGAGAGCTGAGGAGGGGAGTGGGCTGTCTGGAGACTACAGAACTTATGAGAACAGAGACAAGTTACCAAAGTGAAAGTTTGCTGGAGGTGCAAATCTAATTTATGGTTGGAGAACAGAGTTGTGTTTCTCGCATTGGTCTGTTGAGCCATTAAAACCAAACCTCAGGACAAAACAAGATGTATATTTAAAACTACGTCAAATATCGAGGCAGTAGAGCTCCATCGTGGATGTTGTGCTGCGTGTGAGGCTCTGCTTGATCAGCTATTAATGTGTGAAAGATGACTTATTAATGCAGTTCTCTGTCAGGACAACGTCCTTTAAAATGTCTTGGAATTATAACTGATTCAATGGCTTTGCAATAAAGGCCATTTGATGGGCAGATAAAGAGTCCACACTTCAATATATACCTGCCCTGGTTATTGCACTTTGGCATAAATTGCTGTGTTAAATTTTTTAGATGACTGCAAAAAGTTTCTAAAGACAGTAGTGGCGTGATATGGTCACTTCTTTTTCACATTAGATTTCTCTTCATTGGCAGAAACTGAGGCTAGAATTTTGTCTATTGTCATTGCTATAAGCAGACAATGAAGAGTGCGATCACACCAAAGATGTTTGGAGCAGTGTTCTCAAACAGTGGGACAATGGTTCTTTAAGACGGGCTAGAACACAGCAGTCAATCATTCTTAAAGGGAAATGCAGCCATGGAGGGAGGTCTGACTTTAAGATTTTTAGAACAATTGTAGGATTTCACCGCTCTGAATAACATGTCTGGAGGATTCTCTTGTGTGTGGAACATTATTGTGTGAAATGTTGTGATTCATTCAACACTTTTAACTTTAATACTACTTTATAAAGATTTCAGAACCTGCGGTTTACATTTAGAGGAGGATCTTTTGATTTCCATTCCAGGCTAATAAAATAATAATGATAATATGTGCAAATGCGCTTTCTAACTACACCCCTGAGGAGAGGAAATAGTAAATCTGAATTCAAGCACAACCAGTTTGTCATGTGGTCGTCATGATTCCCATTAGAACATTCCATCATAATCCATTTGGATTATTGCACACAGCTTTAGCCATATATTTTCCCATATTATTTGTGTATGCTCGTGTATTACATATTAAAATTAGGCCTGTTTACAGTAGTGCTAGTGCTGCAGCCTCGCTCACTGTATAAATCCAACTTTTCCCTTATTGTTCAAGTGTTGATGAATGCTTATGTGGGTGTTGCCACTGGCTGTAACACTGTCAGAAAACACGCCGCGACTGGCTTGAAGCTCCCATCATCTCATTTGCATTTTTCTGAATACATTTTGAACAAGGAACAACCATGGAAAAAACAATGTGTCTGAATTATTACAAGTAATCCAAAGTATCATGGAAGGTATTTTCTTTACTTTAACCAACGCAAATCTGTCTGCATAATTGGAAATGTTTCAACATCGTCGTAAAACCCAGACCTGTTGGTTCTACGCTATAATTAAATCAAAGAATTTAGTCAATTAAGCTGCAAAGCTGTTTGAATTAAAATAAAATCTCCAACCCATTAGTGCGTATCAAATATGCATATGCATTTGTTTACTTGCCATCTCCTTTACAGTGGCCTCTTCGGCTCATTTTCTCAGTTTGTCTCCCTCACTGTATCATCCCCCCTCGCTTGCTTCCTCTCAAAGGTTCATTCCCTTCATGCTAATGGAGCCCCCCCCCCCCCCCCTCCACCATGTCTATCTAATCAAAAATCAATTAAAAACACCTCGCCGCTTAGTCTCCAGAGCCAAGGCTAGGTCGGGGCTGGAACAGAAACGCTTCCCGCACTCTCTGCCACTTTCTCTCACTCTCACCATTTCTTCCTCCCTTTTCCTGCCACGGTCTCCATCTCTCTCCCCACCCCTAAGCTCCGCCCTCCTGTCTACTGGAAGTTGGCAACATGATTTACGAGAACGGAGAACTTAATTTATATATTTTTTTCCTCTTGCATCCTCTCATTTATTTATTAGATTTTTCTCCCAGCCGCCTCTTCCTGTCTCTGGTGTGGAGGGAGGCAGAGGATAGAGAAAGGATAGGATTAGATGGAGAGTGGTCTAGGGGCAGACCAGCAGACTGGCAGGCCTGCAGACATGGAACAGATCTGTCCCACACTTAATGGCATTAGTGCCGTCCCTGAGTGGGGGAGGGGAAGCCAGCAGGGAGGCAGCCTAACATATTAAAACCGCTCCTATACGAAACGCTTGTCTACTCCACTCCAACTCCAACTTCAGCCCCCACTCTCTTTGTTTCCTGGTGTATTTACGTGATACACTTTATCAATTGCTCTATCAGAAATAAGACATTAGCTTATGCAGTTGATACTCCCATCAACCCATTTACACGCCATATTTTTTAAAAACTCATGCATCAAGATGCAAACATTTACCGTATGCAGATTCCTAAACCATATTTTCCATCATTTCAGGTGCAACCATGGTCCCCTGCATCATGTGACATTTTTCTCACATCTGTCTGGGGATACATTTATAATCCCTTATTTCTCAGCTTTCTCTTCTTAACTCATTTACACTCAGCCTCTCCCCACCACTATTTTGCACGTCTTACCAATCTGTGAGACTTTGGTGTGATCGGTGCCAGATTGCTGACTGTCAGCACACCTTCCAAAACAAGATCCAAACCCCATGACATCTTTAGAGGCTCAAATTACCCTCACTAGTCTGCCTGGATGGCACGCCAATACTACACACCCGCGCTGTTCCTACAGCACCGAGAAACCGTATACACACTTCACATACCAGCGAGAAGAAAGATGGAAGATTGGAGTCAGCAACAAAAGACCTGCGACGGAAAAGTGTCATGGAAGACAAAGAGCAGAGCACTCTCCTTAAAACATGCACATATCAAGTATAGGAGAGCACGGTGTGGCTGGGGAGAGAAAGTGGCTGGGAAATGGGAGAGGACAGTGACAGACAGGGGGAGTCCATATACTGTGTCTTTTGATTAATGGAGTGAGAGTTAGTAAATATACATGGACCCCACCCTTCAGCTCTTTCAGCTGTCTCAGCACCCCCAGACATGGATGAATGAGGAGCTTTTTCCCCCATGCATTTAAAAAAAGGTTAAGTCACAAAACATTGTCGCACACCACGACAATATTAGCAGTCGTTTCCTTGGTCACATCAGTGTGATTTATCCGTCGCCTCTCTGACTCAGGAAGGGAGGAAAGCGAAGGGTAAAAAAAAACAAAAGAACAGTGGACACTAACAGCCTACTGAGTGTGTTCGCTTTAACTTTGTGTCACAGAGGCCACAGAGTGCTACAGTGGTGTCTGGGAAGAGAGCTATTGATCCAACTGTATAGTCCTACAGTTCATAACAGCAGATTGCTCACAACCCCACACCCATAGGGAAACTATAAGAACAGGCCATTATAAAGGTCACATTCTCGTGAAACTGCCTCTAACACATATTTAGTCTGTCTGGAAACACAGTTTTAAGCCTTTTTTCACACACACTTTCAATTCAAAGCTGCTACAGTTTATAAGGGAAGTAAAAATAAGGTGTCTATTTCCAGATTTTATTAGTCAAAAGTTCACAAGCAAAGAAATACAATAGCCACAGAAGACTGCGCTTGCTCGTAAATGTTATGAATCATTTATTGACTGTGTTTTGTTACCGCTGCTGAAAATGTGGGACAGTCACAAAGGTTTTAGGGACACCACGTGCTGCACAGATGTGTTCAGCTCATGCTTAATTCTGCATGGGAGTGAATGTCCATTAAAAGTAATCTTGTTTTTTCAACCCCTGCACTCAAACCACAACTTCAGAGGATTGGCCACTGATGAAGACATCATCCATCATCCCACTGACACACTGCCAGAGTGCTCAGAGATAAATGTGAAGGGGGGTTTCACTGTATACCTGGCTTTGTAAAACCACACTGTCATAAACACACATAGGGCGCGAATACACATCCTATCTTCAGCAAATCAAGCATTAGAAAACTCTTCCCGAGTCTATTCATTAGCTGCTGCTCACTCTGTCAGCTGCAAATCCCACGACCTATTATAAGACATCATTATTTCACATCTCGCTTGCTGCCGTACAGCTGAAGGTGTATTTAAGTTCCTCTAAGCCTCATCTTGAAAATGTCTTTTTAAAATACAAATACACGTGCACGAAAGCTCAATGTATGAGGTGATGTAATATTTATCCTCCTAATTTAATATTTAAGACCGATATAGCGCTCATCTCAGCATCCTCATAGATGCAGATAATTATATTGTGAAGGCTCCTAAAGCTTTAGGGGCTCCTTCAGACTGCTATGCTATAGGTTTAGACTGGACGTTGAGGCCCAACTGCAAGTCTTTCTGTGCTTGACTGGCTGATAAAGTCCAGACACTCACCAACTTCCTTGAGCTGTTACAAACGAGTCACTATTGCATGATTTAAATGAATGTTTCAGTGTAAAATGCGTAATGGTGCACAATTTAAAATAGTGTGCTGTAGTATGTGCTAAATGTATTTGCACATATGCAGTTACACATTTGTAAACGCTTTGATTTGCTTTTGTACTCCTTTCCTGAGTGTGTACACCTACACATTAGTCCATGGACTCACAGAGGAATTCATTTATCAGTGGTTCACTGTGCCCCGAAGCAAGTGAGAGCTGCAGCAGACATTGATCAAACTGACTTCTAACATGAAGAAGTTCAAAATCACACTTTTCAAATCCCTTTACTGCCAGGAACCTTCTTCTGGTGAAATAAAAGAAATCGCACACAAAGAGGCACATTACTGCACCCCGCTGTGTATAACATCAGCACAAAGACACGAAACCCTGTTCTCACACTCGCAACAGAAGTCTTATCTTGCACCTGCTTTGGCTGAATGGCAGACAAAGTATTTAATTAAAGTAAAAAATGTAACAAACTGAAAATAAATCAGAGATGAAGCTTTTTATAAGTTCAACCCCATAAAACTCTTCTTGCAATTGTTTACTGAATATTTCCGTGGATTTTGATGTTATTGGCCTTATCTTCTTCTTGATGTTAAATTCAGCATTATTTTCAGCACAATATTCACAGAAAAACATAGATAAGATAAAAGGGGGGAAAATGGCACCCACTTTCTATTATGCTCGTGTTACTTTGTCACTGAAAATGGAAATCTCTCTCCAGTTAGATAAGCTCTATAAAGTAATCAACGTTAAAAGAAACCTGCATTCTTCTTCCAGCAACAGACAATCTGTTTGGTTGAGGAGTCAAGGAAAATCAAGCATTTTTATTTTCCACAGCAGTTCCAAATTTATTAGCCTTTGTTCCAGCTGTTTTGCATATTCAGCCTTCCTTCCAGCCCACGTAGATTCTAATGCACTCCCACACAAACACATCGGTGTGAACAGGCCAAACATATTCTCCATCTCGTCATCTCTCTTTCTCTCTCTCTCTCTCTCCCACACACACACACACACACACACACACTCGCTCTATTGTAACTGTCGGCTGTCTATTCCAGACAGAAAACGCCAAGCACAAAAGCACCAAGTAAGATTTTGTTGGTCTGGCAGCCATCTTTCTGTGTGCTGGATCAGCTGAAATGGGATCCATCCCTAAGATCCCAATGTACCTCTAACACACACTGATGTAGCCTGATCTCCTGTCAGTGAGACGGTCTGCAGGGAGCAAGTTACAGGCTTACAGCGCAGCTTTCAGAGAGCGTCTCAGCCAGATGCTCAAAGGCCAACAAAGCGAGGAAACAGCAGCTACTACACACGTCCAGAGACACTGTAAGGCCAGGGATTCTGTGCTGTCCGCCTGTGCTGCTCAAGGCATTTGGTTATGACATCACCACACAGCTCACATCTGGCAAATCCCCCCTGTTTTGACAGGGTGCCTTAGGACTCACTTATGCATGTTAGCGCACTTGTGCACAATTGCATGAAAGGCTAATAGTCACAGTGGTTCTCAGTGTCAGCAGTGTCACAATATGGGCAGCGTGTCAAAGCAAATCAAAGGATGTATCACTTCCAGATGAAACCAGAGCTTGGACACTGCTGAATTACAGGCTACTACATAACATGGCTTTATTTATTGATTTACTTTTACTCACGAGAGTGGCAAATTTAGCTTGGGTATTTTAGAATTGTAATGTTTTAGGAGAAGCGGGTGCTTAAGACTATATTTGCATTTGTTCTGTTTTATTACTCGACAACAGAAGGCGTAAAAACAAGTTATTGAGAAATTGATTGTTGGTACAAGCGTCTGTCTAGTGTGGCCATCCAGCCATTAATCTCTCCTGGCTGCAGAAGAAGCTGTAAAACTACCCCTGGCCTGAGTTACAAACAATTTTCTGAGAGACTCTTTCCATCCAAAATAAAGCAGAAGCAATGTGGCTCACATAAGCATAAGGGAAAGGAGGGGTAGGGAAGGACAAAGAGAAGAAACAGAGCCGACTGCTTTCTCTCAGATCATGTTATCAACTCATCAGTAGTCAGTAATCAATATTCATGCACACAGAAAGGGGCCTTAAAGCAGCTACTTGTGAATACACAGTTTTTCAAGAAAAGCAAGGTGGCGCAAAGTGTGAATAGAAAGGCTGAGGATGAGGAGGTGGGCAGGATGAGGAGGAGAAGAATACAACAAAGAAGAGGAGAAGCAGTGGTGACTCATGTGCAAAGACAGAGCTGGTGTGACCGGGGCTGCTGCGGCGAGATGGTGCTGAAAGAAAAAGGAGAGGCTCCGCGAGGGTAGAGATGTGTTGCAGCGATGCTGAAAAGCAGGTCAACAAATGGAAGTTACGAGTCACAGAAATGTCAGATACAGACGGAAGAGAGGGGTCGGTGGGAGATTAGAACATGTTGGAGAGTTTTACAGCAGCACATAAAAAATAGCTTGAAAGAACAACACTAAAAGGAAATGAAGATGGGGAGCTGGATGTTTAAGTAATTTTGAAACTGATACAATTTCTTGGCAGGAGAGAGTTGTGTGAGGGTGGTGAGACAGAGATATTGTATGGTGTGAAAAGGAGAGAAACTGAGGGGGTGAGATGGAGATAGATAGGCTGCCCTGAAGTCCAACAGATTTATCGGACGTGATCGATTCGGCAGGCTGATGGCAAATTGGGGGTGTAACGATGGGTAATGATCTGAGCCTGGAAGAGGAAGCACCATGTGTGTCCAAGCATGTATGTGCACGTGCGTCTCCATGAACGCACAAGCGGTTGCACATTCAAATATGGAGCCAATTCATTGCGCTTCACAGAAAGGGCTTGATGCACGTCCCCATATCAGTCTCCATTTACTGAGCGTGTACGTCAAAGAAGCTCCGAACGTCTCAAGCTTCCCCTCTCTAACCACTTGTTCCTCCTCCTCTTTCCACCACACCACACGTGCTTTTCTTTCCTCCCTCCATCATGCATCTGCTCGTTTTTAGAACATCTGCAGAATTCTTTCTCACCCATGAAGCTCCTTGAATTTGTCCATCTGGTTACCACACTGACCTATCCAACGTGCTGCGCTGGCTGCAACATCCAGTTGATGAAACACATCAGAAGCCCGACCAGGCACGCGCACGCACACACACACACGCACACACAGCGACATGTTTATCTGCACACTCTTGGCACACCTACTGACTCTTAAACAGTTTCCACAGCAACGTGAAGTGGCTGACAATAATGTATTCTGTTATGGCTGGCAACGATAAGCGTTGCCCTGTTGTGCATCAACATCAGTCTTTCAACATCTTTTGCTCTCCCACCAATGTTTTACAAGCAAAAAAGGGGAAAGATTCACGGTGCACGAGTGCTGTAAGCCGTAATTAGGTTTCCTCTATTCTAATGTAATGTCCATTTTAATAAGACAGTTGAATACAAATATTGATGACAGCGCTTGGTGAAATAGACATTTTGTGACTGTTCCTGTGCAAATTATATCCTGTCCAAATCCAAAATGCTGGCCAAGACCACCTCCTTTTGGAGTGAACACTCACTGTACTGAATGCAACTCGCACTCAAGCTGTCTGAATCAGTAATCAACAGAATCATAAAAAGCTTTTCACACCCTCAAATTCACATTTTATGTCAGGGAATATTTCAGATCAACACAGTTTTATTTAAAACATTGAATGAATATCCATGAATAATCAATCAGTGAAATACAGCCTTGAAGATTCTAATGTACTACTATAAAACATTATTACTTATCTAATCATTTTACCTTGAATGGATTTACATTGTGCAATGTTGGGGGCCCTGAAATAAACCAGAACACTCCTGTAACACCTTCAAACCTGTGGACATCACAGAAGAAAGGGTGATCTCAAGGTGGATAGCATGAAAAGGTAGAGGGGAAAAGGGCAGGAAGCGGCACTAACATGGTGAAAGACAGCCTCTGGGTGTCAGTCAGGGCAATAAAACTATAATGTAAAAGTAAGCTGCACAATTGAAACTGATGTTTGCATCAGTATAATAATCTTTTTCCAAAAAAAAACATATGAGAATGTCATCTGGCACAAACAAAGAGTAAGGCTGAGTCTCCCTGGAGAGAGTGGAGACATTACAAAACCCAGCGCTGCTGCTCAGGTTGAGACTGGGACCTGAAAATAAATTAAATAAAAGGTGACGGATGGAGGAAAAAGAAGTGGCAAACCTAATTTGATTAAAGCAAACGCCATCAGTTAATAGCCCAGGTCACGACACCATCAGTCAGTGTTGTTGGTGTGTTTGACAAACTTAGAATCATCACTGTTGATGTGATGTTAATGGAGCTTTTGACAAATTTAATTACGGATAATTCTCCTGATAATCACATTACTTTATTTTGTTATGTGCATGGATAATAATTAAAATAATTCATAAAATACCTCAGTGGTTGATTCATTGTGGGATCTGCGACACTCATGAACTCTTTTATTAGTCAAATTTAGCATAAAGGATGATAAAATGGGTTGGAGAATGGGTTAATTATTAAAGTGAAGGGTAAGATCTTTTGCCGTCACTCTCGTGTTTCAATGCATAAAGAGATGACTTTTTTAATGATTAGAATGCTGAGATATATTTCAGACTGTGAAATCTATTGAGCGTGGGATCCATTGAATGTTGGTGGTTATATGTTCATGTAAAGAGTGTGTGTTCCTGAGCTGAACAGCCCTTTTTTGCAGTGGCATCTCTTTGCACGTATAAAACAGAGGATGTATGGTGGGGACGCCCAGCTCTCTCTGGTGACTCTGATGCTGAGGCATAAAATAATATTGTATTATCCGTTTTCTGCAGTTAGACTGAATATTACTGTGGGACCGATGTGTCAGCAGGGTTTTGGAGTCAGAATACGTCTGCTCACTCCTTCTTTATGCAGTCTAAGATGCAGACATGAGTGAGAAATAAAGGAGCGACTCTCTCTGTAGTGTTAGAGCCTTGCGCTTGTTTATCCCATCGGTGCTGCTTTTCTCTTTTTTCTTCTTTATTAAGATCATTTAACAAATTGGGCTCCTTCAGACACCATTAAACCTCAATCTGTCAGTTCTCAACAAAACATTTGCCTCGCGCTGATGTGTGTTTTTGGTTTTAAAGAACAACAGAAAGCCGGTCAGAACGGCTAAGCTGGGTGTTATATTTCAATTATGTAACTTGATTTGATGCAAACTTTATACAGCTGATAATTCCTGAGATGACAAGCGTCTGATGAAAGTCTGTCTGAGCAGCTGCGAAACAATAAATGGACACCGAGCTTCGGTCCATTATCTGTTCTTCGACAACTGCTCCTCACAACTTTCTGGGCTGCAGCTAAAACACACATGCACACGCACACACTCACACACACTCTCATGTGGACAGACTGGCATGTGAGCAAAGGGAAAATAAATGAGAGGGAAAGGCTGGTTAATGAGAAATGCTATTTTTGCTGCTTTGATGTCCCCCATCCACACAAGTACACAGTTTAGACAAAAACAAATTAGAGATGTCGAATACATCCCAAAGACATTAAAAACATATTAGCAAAACCACCATTTGAGACTCCGTCCACACAGGCGCATATGGCGAGTGCGTATCTGCATTACAAATTTTAAAAAGTATCCTCAATGTAACGCTTACCGCCTGGCCACACTGACTGTCATTATGCATATGACTGTTGTTGTTCCTTATGGCTAGTAGAAGACAAAAGATGAGTCTAATGACAGCAGACTTTCTGCATGGTTAAGCCACTCAGAGGCATAGTATCATGATTCATTTCCCCTGCGAGCTGTATAGGATACAGACGACAGCAGCACATCAACCGTAGGTCCCACCGAGTCAGGAGGCACTTTGTTGTTGTTGCCACTTCAGAAATGTTTCCTTTTTCTCACTTTCTCCTCAGGTCTCATCCATATTAATGATGAACAGATTAAGTGACAGTAGGAGGGATTGAGAGCCTGGACACATGAGGAGTTTCAAAAAGTAGCAAAAATAAAGGGCTTTGAGAGTTCTTCTTTCTTATGATCCGCAACAAGAATTTCAGCTTCGCCACCTTCGCCACTTCTTGTGTGGTTCCGGGAATGTGTCACCAATCAGGAGCTTTAGCAAACTTTGCTTGTTAGCGGGCACTGAGTAAATAGACAAATTACCACAGCTTCTGCATGATTTTGTGGTAAGCAGCATTTCATTTATGTTTTTTTTTTTTGTGGCAAAGGTCATCCAAGGTAGCTATTGAATATACAATTTTCACAGCCAGTGTTCTGCTTTAAAAAGGGAAAACTTTAGCCTTCATTTGTTATCCAACTGAAGAACACATTCAGAGCTTTTTGTTATTCCTGAGGGCGTTAAGACCTCATTCATTTGCATCCCAGTAAGGATATTGGAGGTCTTCACACTAGATTCTGATACATGCAGCCTAGATACACCTGATTTTAAAATGTGGTTGTGTTAGTGAAGACTGTGAATAAATACTGACTTCCATGCATTTAGAACTGGCATCAATCACTTTTAATCTGCACATCACTTCAAAAGTGACCTGTTAAGTTCCTCTTCTGTTTGGACTCCTGCTTGCTAGTCAAAGTGGAATAAGCTGTCGTCATCATGCAGAGCAGCGAGGATAAACACCGTGTGATCCTGGCACTTATGCACATCCGCCCACGTTGTTGTTGTTGCATTTGACATCATTGCTCATGTCAAAGTATAGAGCTACAGTGACCCACGAAGGCACCACACCACTTGAATCACACGGTTAATCTGCATGCAACCTAATAAAACCCACTTTTTAAAATGCACTCTATAAATCACATGGACAAGTCAAAAGGCGAGACAACAGGTGGAACGTGCTGACTGGTTTTCATGTTGTGATTTAGGGAATAATAGGTGACACCGGAATTCGGACTGTTTGAGAAAACAGAGAAGACAGAACAGATGAGGGGAGATTAAGTATTATGAGTAAAATAGAAATGTCTGCAGTAACTGACCAGTGACTCCAGACCAGAGTCAATATTATCTAAATGGATTTTAGCTGTGCTGCGAAAGAAGAAACACACACACACACACACGCACACACACACACACACACGCACACACACACAAACCAGAACAAACTCAGAATTAGTTTAATTCCACCAGCTGGGTTTGAATGTGAGAATAGAAACTGACATTATACACACACACGGCTACATTTCCGTGACTGCCTGCAGCTTGAATGGGTGGGTGGGGGCAGCAAGGTTGCAGGCTGCAATATTAAACCATCAATCATGCCCCAAATTAGGCATTTTACATCACACAAGGACTTAAAGCTCTCTCTCCATCTCCCGCAGGTGGGGTCCAAGCCTCTGCAAAAAAGATTACATCACGAAAGCAATGATGGTGTAGAGAGACCCATGAATACATTACACCATCATATATAAGCAAATCTGGGAGGGGAGGAGGAAAGAAAATGCATTAAATAAATAGTATTGAATCAATAGGTTATTTCCGCACTTTGAGATACACAAAGTGCACATGTGATGATCTGTGTGGCAAATTAGCTTGTGCAAATCACGTGAAATTGGTAGAATTGTGAGAAAATGCATTAAGAGCTCTCATCTGATTCATTACCTTCTAGGCTTTTTTTACTTAGTTAAATGCAACAAAGGGCTCTCTGCGTTCCGCCATGGTGGAAAAGTTGGCACAACATCTATTCTCCCATTTCTCATGTTTTGATTATCAAGAAAGCATATGGAGCACCGACAAACCGGGAAGCTGTTAACAAGCAGGAGGAGCGTCAGAAAACGGAGAGGGGGGAGACATAGGTCAGAGCGGGAGGAAGAGGGAAGAAAATGTGAGCGGAAAAGGCACAAAATAATAGAGAGGGTGAGCGTAAATGAAGCATGGAGTTGCATTTATCCCAATTAGTTATTGTAGCAGTGTTGTGTGAGAAAGGGAAGGGTGTCCACCCCCATTAGCAGTGTTTACTGACATGGCTGCTGATTATAAACTGAGAGTGGAATTTGACTGCACAGCTTCTCTCTCTCTCTCTCTCTCTCTCTCTCTCTCACTTTTTTTGTAAACATCACCACAAGCACAACACACCATGAATAACTTTTACTTGCAAAATTCTCTCCACCCTGAGTTATCACACTCTGATTCGTTGCTTTACTAAGCCTGTATCACCACAACAGTTCAAGGACATTTAATCCACATTAGCCATGGCTACAGTGCTGCATCTTGCTTTCTTTTTTTTTTTAATTTTCCAGCAGCGTATGATCTTTGGGGTACCTCTCAGATTTTATGCCTTTGCTGAACTACTTAAACTAAAAAGTTGCTTTGTACCTAAAGAAAGTGTGAAAGTATTCAAAAGTGAAAGCCCCACCTGGATAAATGTGACAATAACTGGTCGACACCTGATCACTTCATTCTGAACAGTAATACTCTAATACTCTCACTGCTACATGTCACTGTCTTGTACATGTTTTATTACTGCTTTTCCACCTGTACTTGCCTGTGTGAACTTTTTGGAATGGAACCTTTGTTCGGGGTAGCTGGCATTGTGACGCAGCACAAACGCTGCCTGTACACGGCATGAAGTCACACAACCATCAATGATGGGTTTTCTTTGTTAGTTATTTAATTATTGCTTTGATATGTGGTCCTTTGCCACCGGCTTCAGTATCTGTTCATGGAAAAGTGGAAGAGTATCAAAAGCAAGTAGAGCTGAGACGAGGCGAGGAGGAAGTCCACAATGGAAATTTAGCTCACGTCTCGCTTGTCCTTTCTCGGCGTGCCAGCGTGCACAAGTTGGAGGGGCAGCAGATTTTTGATTCCCCTCAATTCTCACTTCTTTCATCACTGTCACTCTTTGTTCTGTGGAAATGATAATGGAAGTAATCACATATTTGTTCCACATCACAACTACAGCGCGGGAGGGATGGGATACCATATTGTAGCTACCCAGACTGGTCCTCACACCACATCTGCTGCATGGACTGCACACCCAAGGATACTCAGACGTCAGGGAATAAAATGGTGTTTGTCAAACTGGTGATAGAAAGCTTTTTATTTCTTTTTTTGAGCCGTAGTTTTCACCCCTATTCACTCGGCAAGTATTTTACCAAGCTTGAATGCATTATGCAGTTTCAGTGGGATTTACTGGAATCTAGTCTATTGGCATTGCTGAGATAAGCTGCCCGTGGGCGAGCATACCGCTGCTCCTCTAACCCTCCAATACAAAAATCATAAAACCTGTGTAGCACAGGATTGCAGCTGATACAAGGGAATTGAGGAGGAAACAATAAAGACCAGGGAGGAAATGTGAGAGTTACTTTTGAAGAGGAGGGAAGGACAAAGGAATGAAAATTCGGAGCTGCGTATCTCCACAAAACCAGAAACAAGACAAAGACCCTGCATTCGCCACAAGGAAAGGCGGGGTGTAGACAAAAGAGGATGCATGCGAAATATATGGCACTTATTTCATAAATGACAACATTAAAGGCATTTGACTCCTTTATTAGTTCGTTGATCAACTTTATGTCTGCGGAGATGTTATGGTCAACACTTCTGCATATCACAGGAGGTGACAAACAGTTAATAAACCCGACTGCATCTGAAGAACAGCATAAAAACTAATCAGCCCTCAAATCCTCCATCGCTCTTTAGGCGTGGAGAACACAATGACTGTGGGGTGCACAGACAGAGAGAGGAGCAAAGATCTCTGAAGTTGCCCCTGCCTCCGCTTCGTCTTAACCCTCTTCTGGGGGTCAGACCGCTCTCAGCTGCATCGACCCTCCATCGGGGCTGCACCCGCATCTCTGGCTCTGCCCGCCTGAAGAGAGACACCTAGTGGTGCGCACCAAAGCGCTGACGAAGGACACTGATGGCGCTCTGAATTAGCATTGACGTTAACTGCACAGCATCATTACCGGATTTCTCTTCTTAAAGAACCCATTAAGAAGTGGCATTCCTCAAATTGAGCTATGTAATTATCTGTGTAATATAATCAAGGCCCACTCTCCACATCTCATGTTTTCTCACTGTGGCGTCCAGGAGCGAGGACAAACCGATAGACAGGTTGGCATGCGCGTGTTGGCAACCACATTACTGATCTAGGATGATTAAAATGCACCTCTTGCAATTATAAATCAATCAAATTTGGGTAAATAAAGTTAATGTTGAAGGCTGAAGGCTGCTAATGTGCTCAAATCTTACATTTCTCTCTCTCTCTCTCTCACCTGTAGTGAGAGAGTAGCCAAAGAGCAACAGATGTTTCCCAGCAAGTGAAAAGAAATCCCAGCTCATGTGTGACGAGCATATTGGCCCTGTCAATATCAAAGTGCAAGTTTTAAAAAAAATCACAATTTAGATTAACTGTAGCGACTGTGATAATGAATAATCACACCTTTCACACCTTTGCTCTTGATTGGGAAATAACACTGTTATAATTCCTGTCATCTATTGTGATGTTATTTTTTCTCACAAAGAAAGTGGTACCTGAGCTTTAGGCTTGTATGGTACAGAAGGATGATTTTTCTCCAAAACTCAGGAGACAGGAATATTGCAATACCCATTTTTAGTAAAAAAAAAAAAAAAAAAAAAATTTAAAAAAAAGAATCATTTAAATCATCAAGCCTTTGAAAGACTGATCTGTCATGGCTGCTCAATTGGCTTCTGTGATAAAGACAGACATGGTGGTATTACACCAGTGAGCCCAATCAGCGGGGCTGCAGTCGATCTGTCATTGTGTTATCTGTGGGGGAGGTATATTACCTGAGGCCCAGGCAGCCTTGGGCACGCACAGATGTATGGTGCCGATAGCAGAGCCGGCTGTCATCCCAGTGAGCTGATTAATGTGGAGCAGGGCCTGGTCTTTTTAATATGCTTAATATGGGCCGGCAAAGAGGCCATGGCACTGGTAGAACCTCCCCTCGTCCTGAGTGATGGACTCACCTGTGCTTTCCTTTCTCTTTGCCAGACGGTAAAATGGAAACAAGTAAGAGAAGCCATCCTTTATATGTGCCATCTCAGCCAAGCGAGGAGTGTTTATGGACAGAAGTGTGCTGTTTTTCATTTTATCATCCCATTATCAACTCGTGGAACATTGTACGTCCCGGACTAGCGTAATGATAAAATGGTAGACAAACATGGACTTGACTACTGAGGACACACATAGTAAAATGATCAGCATCAACGTTTAAAACTACCTTTTGATGGTGAATGAGAAAGGAAATGTCAGTAAAGTCTGTTGTTTTAAGAGCTGTAGCTTTTAAATATAGACATTTTTCTCTGTAAAATCATTCAAACTCTGCCCATTAAAATGCTGAAATTAATCTACTGCACCTCCTTGCCCAGGAGGCTCCCTTTCCTCAATGATTGATATATCACTTTCTATGTTATAGCTATTCTTTTAACAATGCTTCACAGTCTTTTTCCTTCATTTAAGCTCCACCACTCCCACAAGCAAATTTTCACACCTTTTAGTCTCTATCTGGTACCTTCCCACTCCTGCCCGGCACATTTCTATCTATCTATCTCTCTCTCTCTTTTCATCCATCACCTCCTCTGCAATGCTCTCATTTAATCATAGCCTCAAGATATATATTCACTTCTGAACAACCAAGCTTTTATTAGATTGCATACTGTCATTACAGCTGTTATTAGTGCCACTTCTTGTGCAGTCAGGGTGGATGGAGCCTGCAACGTTAACAGCTCATTGTGAGAAACGCAAACAAAAAGAAAAATAATGCTGCATAACATGGGACTTAATCTATGTTATGTAAGCGTGTGTGCCAGCAGGATCCTGTGAGCCTAAAAGTATAGATTCTACTCTCCTTTGGTCTCCTAACCAGATAAACAGGATGAGTCTACTGAGCGGTAATTTAATCATTAATGTCATTTAAGAGAGAGAGAGAATCTCACATAGGTAACAGGTGTATGCAAAGTCATCATGGAATTGTGGGGATGAAAAGCATTTTGTACATATTGAGCATTTCATTACAGACTCTTGGATTACAGACTCTAATGGATGAATTTATCTTGAGCACACGGTAAGGGGGCCGGCGTCATCGGCGGCGTTCGGCCATTCTCCGGTTGATGCATGAGGCCCTTCTCCATTTTGAACCAATGTAGCTTCACAAAGGTTAGAAGCTGGAAAGTGACAATCGAAGCCATTTGGAGGGAAGCCACAGCTCTGGTGTTCTCACCTCCTCACAAGGTCGTTTGACAGAGATCACACAATATTGCAGTAATAAAGATCAATTTTAATGACTCCCCGTTATGTTGCTTTATATAGTGAGTCGGCCTTGTAAAAACTCCTTTTGTTATGTGTCTGCAGGCTATTAGCTGATTTTGAATATCCCACTTGTGGGTAACAGACAGTCTCATGGTCTTGTTTCCTACCTTTTTCGAGCACACTGCATTCATGCAGTACATTTTTAGTGCTGCCACCATGTCAACGGTCATCTGAAGAGCTGAGACTCTCCATTAAACTCGCAGGGTGCTTGTACAGGCCTGTGTATGTACATTGTGCTCCGTCTTGTCCTTCTTGCTACTGTTCTCTGAGCTGTGGGCACTCTTGAGGCACTGGACCCAAAAGGAAAATGATCCCACTGGCGCTTGCATTACAAAGTAGATTCTTAGCGAGTGAAACAGCGTAGCTGGAGTCGTGACTCAACCCGCAGCAGCACCCACAAATCCAGACAGGTTGTTTCTCTGTGGCACTACAATTAGGTGAATTCACTAAAACACACATATACTCCAAACCCGTCATTGGGATTCATTTTGAAGCCTTTATAGCTATTTCAAGACTCGGTGTGCTATTAGATATACACAATGAAAGGTGCATATTGGTTTATCAAGCAAACCTTCAAGTGAGAGGGGACATGTGTGATTTGAAGGCAAAATATCAGTTTTCTAAAATGAGGTGGGTTTTTTTTAAACAAGCCTTGTACTCCAAAATTAAACAAATCCCTCATATGAATGGACCATGATTATGGTGAATTTCTGCTCAGGGAGCATGAACTGTTGCACAGCATCTGCTCTCAGCCCACCACCCAGAATGCTAATCCTAGTCGTGTCCACCAGCTCACTACTACTTACAGTCAAGCTCCTATGATTTCATTTCCTTAAGCAAGATGTTGCGAATGCTGACAAGGCATTTATTTAGTCAAGTAAGTGTGAAAGGTTGGTGAGAATCTGTCGTGTTAAGAAAAATGTGCTAAAAGGGAGCATGAGCTGGTGTTTTTTTTTTTGGGGGGGGGGGGGGGGGGTGAGGTGAAAACTAAGCTAAAATCACATTACAGTTATCAGATAATACACATTTACCACTGTGATCACAACGTATAGGTGTGCATCGGGCTGCCCAGAGGAGACTCTTTACACAGACGTTTGAAAGGTTTAAGCTGTATATTCTGCAAAGATTTCACCATCTTTCAGTCTTATCATTAATTGCTCATGGGAAAGATCTGTGCACGGTAGTTCTCTGTCAATTAAGAGCACAACAGTGGAAACATCATCTCATCTCATCAGTGGTCTTCCCATTCAAGCACAACTGTTTTGTTTTTTCTTTGTCTTCTTCGGGAATCAATTCTCAATGGTAGACTTCAGTAAGCTCATTAGGCTCTCACTAGGCACCAGCACCATTATGCCTGCATAATTACCACAGCTCTGCCTTCATCTCCCTCTCTGAGAGAAACACCTTCATTCTGAGTCTGACAGTGATTATTGTTATGATCCATCACCATGGAAGAGGGAGCGGAACCAGGCTTTACACACATGCGCTTGTTGACTTGGATGTAACACATATGCATGTGCTTAACGGAAATTACAAACTCTACATCCTTGGAAAACCTGTTCGTTGCTGTTAACAACTCCTACGATCATTGTTTTCCCAGTCCTGTTTCATTTGATAGCTATCCTCAGTTCCACTTTTTGTTCTTTTTCCCCCTGACAGCACACAAACAATGAGTCTGTAATATTATGCATAAATGACTATACATATTTATTAAATTTACAATGTATATATATTTTATGATCTTCTATCAGCTCATACAGAGGTATGCAAATGAAGAAAATAATGAGGAAATGCACAGGTGGAATGTGGGTGACGAGAAGAGAAGAAAAACAACCATAATGATCATTTTTTGAAAGTTATTAAAATCAAAAAAAAAATCCAAGAGCACAGAACCTGGTAACATTAGGATTTGGACCATAATGTAAACTTAAAACGAGTGTTCGCTTACCACCCTGAAGGCCGAAGGAGGCTTTAAAGAGCTGATATTTCATTACTTCAGTCTGGAGAGACTGAGTGTGCCCCACCGCCTCGGCCCCATGACTCATTTTGTAGCAGCTTCATGTAGAACTCTCCGTGGGACCATGGCTCATACTGTGCACTCTCACTGGATTCTGGACATGCTGAAATGAATCAACAAGCACTTAGCCCTCGAGACCTGTGTGCGTTCTTCGTGAACATGCAGTAATAAAACGCTGCCCCAAACTCTGATTTTTCACACAAGAGAAAAAGATATTACCATGAGGAGATTGTGATTACTGGCGTGGCATAAGTCGGTAAATCAGGTCTGAAGAATACTGAAATGGGAACAGTGAAATGTCCATTGAGCCTGTCTTACCTCTGTGCTGTCTGCTCATCTGCAGCATCATCTGTTGTTGTTTATGTAACATTAAATCTCTAACTATGATTAACCTGTGTGACACTCTCTTCTAGCCTACAAAACTGTTTTTCTACATTTAGTGAAGTTTATTAATCCACCTTCGGAGAGAGGTAACGGTATCTATTCATTTCCATTCTTCATTTTGTAGCAGCAATTAAGAAGAAAGGTCATCCCATTTATTATGTTGAGATGATCTGGACCAAATTCTTTGATTTTCAGTGAGAGCATAAGAGCCGCTTTCGTCACGTTAGCCTGCGCAATGCAACGATGAGAAGGTCAAAGCAAAAGCCATCAGACGACCAGAGCTGCTGCTGGACAGACATCTGTCTGCACCAGTTAGCCTAGCAGAGACAGAACAGAGGAACAGAGACGGCGTGACAGACTGACCGGCAGAACATCGAGGCAGTGTTGGGAGGGTGGTGCTGAAAACAAATGAGCATTCTTCAATTTCAGCTGCAAAGTAAAGAAAGGGGACTAAAGCCACACAGCAAATGATGCAGCAGCATTATTGTGCTGCCTCTTGTATTTTACATGGTGATATATTACCTCTTTATAAGCTCTTTCTGTGGGATGTCTGCTTCATTTAGCCAGCTTGCCCATCTCACTTGAATGTATGATTTCATTGTATCTTTGAGCAACAGATCGACCATCTTCACCAGCTCGGTGCGTGTGTGAGGGGACCGTCTCTATTAATGTGGTTGTAATTCTTACTGGATGCCGATAGAGGTCGATAGAGGTCATAGATTACCTAACAGACCTTTGAATCAACCTGCTGCCTGCTGAGGTGAACCATTTATCATAATTCAGGAGAGTTTTTTTTCCCTGTTTTCGGTTTTTCTTTCCTTCGTCTGCTAACAATTACGTTAAAGTGCTACATAGATTTCATCAAACGGTACAAAACATTTTCCTTGGGCACTTCCAGTGACAATGGGCTAACAACAATTCAGCAACACCGACTCAAGAAGAAACACGTAGAGTGTGATTTCTGTCTCCTTTTTTTTGAGGGAACACTTAGGGATGGTAGCAGCGAGAAAAGATTTGAGTTTACACACTGGTTAATTGCAACACAGAGGCGTGTTGCTATAGAAGCAAGGGCAGATTTTACAAAGGGACATTATACACCTACACACTAAAGAACTGTTCACTTAATGTGTTCCTGAGGGACTTGCTCACTATACACTCACTATTCATCCCTCCCTCCCCTGCCTTTCATTTATCATCTCTCTCTCTCTCTTTATTCATCTCACTCTCTTTTCGGGGTGCATACAGGTGTTTTATTCTGCGTATTAAAAACTCCCCGCAGAGTTTAATTGTTGAATATTTAATGCCTTTTAATTTTTCCCTTGCACTTAAAGCAGCTTTACCTTCTCTCCCTTTTATCTCTCCCCTTTCCCACCACACAGCGGAGGCCCATCAGTTCTGTCTGCAGCAGTGTTTCACCATGGAAGCGCCCCCTACTCTCATTACAGAATAAACCATCCTTGGCATTTTTTCACTGAGCAACAACACGACAAACCAACAACATGCCTCCTCCCACATGCTCTGACTGTACAGTGTGTCCCTTCAAATGAACCGCATCGACAAAGCATTTTATGGATGCGAATTGTATGCTTTATTGTGACATTTCTGACTTCCACTGTGGTCATTTAATATTCAAAATAGTCAAAGTTAAATCCCACAATGGCTTGCCTGGACTGTGGAGGTTCGCTCTGCGTGGGTGTGCCAAGGCCAAGTATTCATCATGACCAGAATGATTAGCAGAAGAGAATCAGTGTTGAATATTAATACACAAGAAACTGCACAAAGGAGGGAAAAGCATTTACATTCCGCTACCTCGCTGCCCCTATAGGGAAAAAAAGCCCATATCAATCGTTTTTGAAAATGCAATTAAACAGTTGGCCTGTCTTAATTGAGCTGCCTGTAGATACCCATGGTTTCATTTCGGATCTCTCTAATTCTTTCCATCATTCTCTCTTTGACTCTGACTAATTGAAAGTGGACATTTAACCCTCAGGCTTTGTCTACAGGTTAAAATGCTATTCATGGGCCATTTCAATTCTCCATTTACAGAACACTGTTGCCCCCTCAGGTATTTCACAGTCTCTCTGAGTTCAATTCCATCCTTTCTTTTCTATCAAGAACCGGTGGAAACGAAGGGTGGAGGGGGGAAGAAGGATGAGGTCTGGGGTGTGTATAGTATACTCCTGTTGTATGAGAAAAGGCCCAGCCATTACCGGACCATTACCAATCATGTGGGACCACTGTGATTAAGACCTGAATGAGTCTGAGAGGTTGTCGGCCACAGTCAATCTTTCACAGGTCTCTGGGTCCCTCATTACTTATTGATCGGTCACCTGGAGCCGCAGCAGCATTCTGTAAAGTGCACTGTATAATTACACAACAAGAACATTTCATATTTTAAACATATGTGAAAATTCACAAGCCGCCTGTTCAGGCGCCAATAATACTGCGGCCACTTCCAGAGAGAGGAATAAGGGGCATCCATTTAAAATAAATACTGCAGGCAAGAAATGTTTTTTGTGCTCGATTGTCACAGTCAGTGCTATTATGTTGTCTCTGCAGCCTTCTTTTAATATGGCTTAAATTGCGGAACTGTTTGTCTGCATGTGCACTATATAATGGATTTTGTCACTTACCTGAAAAATATCGCTGGGAAAAAGAAAGATTAAAATTTATTGTGTATTGTGTTGCAATTGAAAAATAAATCATTTACTCATTAGATGATAATGAGCAATATTCTGCTTAAAACTGGCACTTATGGGGCTTTATTTAAATCATTTAAACATATTATTACCATAACTGATACTGTTAAATCGGTGCTGTAGTTCGAAACAATGCAAAGATCTTAATCATTGCATAAGTATGAGTGCAACAGGAAAGAACGATACAGATGACTATTTTGTGAGATAATCAACATTTAATTTCATTTTAATGTGTCTATATCTCTGGCGGATTTTCTCACTTTGCATTTAATGAGAATTTTACAAGAGGTGACACATATCCATTATTAATGACTGGCCTGTGCAGCTGCAATACATCACCTGTGCCCTCAACACAGCTAATTACGTATTCATTGGTCATAAGTAAGCAGGACAAATGAACACTCTCACTAGCCCGATGCTAATTAGTCTATCATCCATATGGTTAGGCCAAAGTTACTCAAAAATATAGTTTACCACCAAACCCTGCTCAAATAGCCACTGTAGATGTCGTGTATAGGGGAGGTTTCTGATGCACCATTCAGCTGAACCAGGGTCAGTGCTGCGTCTCTGGGCCACTGCCTGGTGGTGTAGCCGCAGAGAGCCAGAGCAAAAACCTCAGGGATGAAGAAGTCAGACAGATGAACCGGGTCCTTGACATAGCAGCGGCCGGTAGGATGGAGCAGAATTTCAGCAGAATCACAGAAACATCCAAAATGAGGCCGAAGCTTTTAAGTATCATGCATGAATAGTACATCTCAGCCGCTGCTCAGCAAAAGAGCTGAATACCAAATGGTAATAGAGCCAACTAACACCAGGCTCTATGCGTCTTTGTGAAACTGTTCTTCTCAAAGCATCACTCATGTGGCCATTTAAACCAATCAAATTGTATATACATTCCTGTATATCCATAGGTGGGGAGCCCCGAAGGTAGAAGCTGCCCCCCCTCCTCCCCCACCCTCCAGCCCTCCTCCGACTCTGCTCCCAATTGGAGCTTCAGATTTAAGCAGTTGCACTCTAATTAAATATTATACAGATTTCTTCATTTCCTGTGTGAGCAGGTCAAGGCACAAGGGAGCAGTAATTATTTCTCCCATGTGGCCATTAGAAAAAGATAACGATCAGGCACGGACCTTTGCTGTTATTTCATTAACGTTTTAAAACCTTTACCAATACTGCTACTCTCATACCTGACAGGCGTCAACAGTAACCCTGAAAGTGGCTTTACGTGTAAATTTAGGTTGAATAACATGAGTGAAATTTAGTCCATCATTTGAGGCCTCAGAGGAGCTAAAGGAGCTGTTCCAGGGTTCATGGGGTGCATTAATCTCCTGACGTGTGGTTATGGAGGTAAAACACATTTCCATCCTCATGCTCTAAAGCGTGCTGCACTGGTGGCTTAGGCTTCAAGCAACAGGGACGGAAAGATTTGGTCTTTTTTTTCTTGAGAGAAAGTTTTTTTTTCCATGTTGTGCTGTTGGATGCGTGTACTTTGGGGATTAGTGGCTTAATCGACCTTGTAATGGGGAGATCAGAGCAGCATGCAGGCATGAAGAAAAGAGCACACATACTCGCGGATACACACACGTCATCCTCTCACTCAAACATTCATATTTATGTGAATACACTTCACAAATCTTTGCAACCTTGCTTTATTAAAAACACAAACTGGCCACCAAGCGCTCCCTTTTATTTCATAGTTCACCGAGTGAAATCGGCTTCTTTATACACACCCAAACACACGCGCAGATACATACACAATCACAGAAAATAATCCTCCAACAGCCAGAAAATGTACACAGGCAACATATAATGTAGTGTAGTGTAGTGTAGCATAGCATAGCATAGTGTAGTCCAGGGTAGTATATTGTCGTGTAGGGTAGCAGAGTGGAGTGTAGCATAGAGTAGCATAGTGTAGCATAGCATAGTAGGGTAGGATAATGTAGGTTAGCATAGTGGCGTGTAGTGTGGCATACTGCTGTGTAGTGTAGTGTAGCATACTATATTAATGTAGCACAGCATAGTGTAGCATAGGGCAGCATAGTGTAGTGTAGGGTAGCATAATGGATTGTAGTACAGCATAGCATAGTGTAGTGCAGCGTACTGCAGTGTAGCATAGTGTAGTGTAACATACTATAGTAGAGCAGCATACTGAGCGTAGTGTAGTGGCCACCTCATGGAGGCTTCTGTTCACATTCTACTGCAGACCAAAGAATCAGGAGGGTTTGGTTGTCTCTGTGAACAATGGCCACTCCAGCGAATGCTTATGTGGAACTGGAAGGTCGTTGCTGTGACTCACAATCCCTGTCTATGAATTTCTTATAGTCCACAACCATCTCTCCAATAACACTTACTTTTGTTCCCCGAGGGTTTGACTGTCCATCCTGCTTGGGTCAGGAGGCTTTGTCACTGGTGTGGTGGAGCAAAAGGGATACCAGAGGATGGGCTGTGTGGGAATGATGCTGTGTGTGTTATCTCACATCAGGATACTCATGGAATCCAGTGCAGTTCAACTGATAAGATGAACAAACAGTTGGGATCATTAGAGCGAAGACATTGTGTAATCACTGCTCTAATCTCTGTCTAATCCCAACATCTCTGACCAGCCAGAGGGTCCAAACCACACACGCGCCCATGCAACTGACAGCTCTGTGAATATATACAAACACACACTATATCTTTCATATATGACACCGATGGAGCAAACACAGCACATTCATTCATGTGCAGACTAAAACACACAGTCAGCAACTCTCAATGCTACACTCTTTTGTTTCAAAACCAATAAGAGACTGTGCACATGGCCAGACCAGAGGGAAAAAAAATCAATAGTCTCTCAGACCAAATCAAGATTTCTTTTATCCCTCTATTTATTCTGTTTGTCTTCCCCCCATTGCTTTGTTTCCCCATCTCTCTCGCGCTCTCTCCCTTTTCTCAATCGACGTCTGCCACTCCTTGATCTCTGCCAGAGCCCTTCAAGCAACAGATTCTAGCCAGTGCACTCAGGAGAACTTTGACGGAACCGCACCCTTTGAGCTAGATCGATTCAAATTTTGAGCTGGTCTCCCTGAACGCTCGCTGTCTCCCTGTGGTCCATGCTTCTGGCACGGAGCGGTCCTTTCTCAGTTCATTTCACAACAATTTCCACATCGCCTGTTCGAGCCAACGTTGGCAACCGGGAGGCTCCGGCTCTGCACGTGCCCCAGGACAGAACCCCCGTCCACAGTGAGAGGTCAGAACTGAAGCCCTGAAGATGCTGAAAGACCTGCTGTTCTACGCAGACACATCAAGACAAAGTAGACAAGCAGAGTGAAGAGAAGGATCGTGGTAAAATGCAAGATAGCATCTAATTAATCACTTGAATAGAAGAGAATAAAAAACATCCTGCTGCATTTTCTTTAAATCAAACATTACATAAGTTAGTTCCAAGCCAATTAACTGAAATAAAAGAGGCAAACACTAAGACAAGCAAACCTCATCAAAATCCTTGTTTATTCATGTGAAGACCACTTTTTTTTCTCCCCTCCTAATTTTTTTTTTAATTATGTATTTGAAGTTTCTTAATGAGATCCCTCTGGTATGGGGATATCTAAGAATGCATAAAGCAGAGATGGAGGTAAATAAAATTGCCGCCAACTAACCAGGAGAGAGACATTTAGACGAGCAGATAAATGATGGAGGAAGACAGCGGAGAAGTTTTAAAACGACACTATTACCGCCGTCTGTGGCGGCTGATTGAAAAGCAGCGTCTCTGTGAAACAACTGCAAATAGTTGCTTTTTTATGTCCTTGTTCTGCACCTGTTACCACAAATATACTTCCAAACTCCCAGAAAAGTAAGACAGAAGCATGTTCAGCCAGGCTTAAATAAGATGAAGCCCAATGCAGATTGCATACCTCAGTGCTGGACCAGAGCGATTGGCTATGGTGTGGCGGCACCCAGCCAGCTCTTTGTGCCCAGAAAGGAATGGAAAACAGATGCCACATAAAATGCCCTGGCATGGGGGCTGGATATTGATTCATTTCCTGTATTTCCACTCTTTAAACAATGCTGCTTTATTACTTAGTTAAATATGCTGTATGGTTGTGTGAGCATGCACACACTGTGGAGTGTGGACAGGCTGCGTTGCTCCTATTGGTGGCACAACATCCCATCCACACAATTAGCTCCCACCACTGTGTTCGTGGCCAGAATGTCAGAAATTCTGTGTAATCTCTGGAGCAGCAGCAAAAATAATGCCTTGTGTGTGTGGGTGTGGGTGTGTGTGTGTGTGGGGGGGTGTGTGGGTGTGTGTGGGTGGGTGTGTGTGGGTGGGTGTGTGTGGGTGTGTGGGTGGGTGTGTGTGTGTGTGTGTGGGTGTGTGTGGGTGGGTGCACACTTTACTTTCTGAGAAGAGAAGTATATTTTTAAAAGAGACTGTGGAATTGATCACTGTAATTTATGCTTTAGGTGTTTCTAAAAGACCTTGAAACTGGAGCTTCACTGGTTCTTGGGAGCCTTTTGTGGAGTATCAGGAGTGGGTGGAGGAGCCTTGTGAGACATTTTACATTAGAGTTGACTGGAATAGCTGTGAATCAGAGTGTAATAGAAGCACAATTTTTGTCAGATATGCGCCTCAGTCTTTGTACTAATATCACTGAAATATGAAGCAACCTGTTTGTTATCACATCATAATCCAGCAAAGTAGCTCTTAAAAAGCTCTATTCTCTCTCATTTCTGTAGTGCTTTGTTATTCAGTAAGGATGGGGGTCCAAACGCGGTTTGCAATTCCTGGGTGGTGACTCGAGATTCATTCTGTTATTTGGTGTGATTGGAAGAGGTGATGAAAGGGGGAGAGGGTGTGGAGCCATGACGGGAGTAAAAGGTGCAGGACCAGTGAGGGGGAAAGGCAAGAAAATGCAGAGATGAACATTTTGGGAAAGCAGAATCAGCACTTATGCAAACACCGAGTAGCTCGGCACACACTCACTAATACACCTGCTGTAGCTTTTCCTGGTGAACCTCTGTGTGACTGCGCTGTGGCACGTCTGTTGCAGGAGGTCGCGCTGGACAGGTCAGCTCTTGGAACAGCGACTCCTTGTTGCACTGTCAAGCTATTACATGGTCCAGCAGAGCTCGACTAATAACATGGACCGGATGAGCCACTTCCCACTCCCTCCTCAGATCATCATGTATCATAGGAATTTGGGCATTTTTGCCACCCACTCATGCCAGAGACCTTTCACAAACCTGATCCTACACATAGAAATAAAGATGCACAAGCCGAGAACTTGTCCACTTTTTTTCTTCCAACCCTCCTGACCTCCCGTATACTGCATATATTCCATAAAACATAAATCAATTCTTGCCACCAGTCAGTTGGCAGCCGTCCACACTTGGTGTTTTATTGTGCTTTGTTTGGCTGTTTGTTGCCGTTAATCTGTTTGAATAGCTGTGGGGGCCTTTCCAAAGCACTTGCTGCTGAATTTACTGTCTTGGTGGCTGAGCGCACATCTGTCTTTTCCTCAAACACAGTTTCCGCCCAAATTTGCAGTTCAGATGCGACACACATAAACACCTCAATAAACTCCAACTCCCTGTTTAGTAACTGCGCGAGCGTGCACGTATGTGCACACACTGTGGAGCCGAAATGTTTGCAGCTATAGGTGTGAATTGAGTCAAACTGCTGAACTGGTTTCTGACTTACCCGATTTTGTTTCGTGCTTTACTGCTGATTGAATCAATTCTATTGAATGACCCGACTGTTAAAGAGAGATGACACGTGAAAACCATCGTATTAAGCACCAAGGTCTCCTCATAATGTTGAAATTGCACCAAAGGAAAATGTCTCCCTGATTAGCTTTTAGATCACAAGTGCTGCTACCATTGCATTAAAATGGATCTTTAAGGTTCCCTTCAATACTCGAAGAACAGAGGCATTTGCCGGGCCTCCTCTTTAAGTTTAAATCCAATCTCCTTCCACCACCAGACAGAGCTGCTGAAGGAGGCTTGAACAGGAGACGCAGCCTTATGGGTCGCTTTGTAATTGTTCCCTACGTCTATGTGAGTTCCAGGAAACATACACGTCTCTAGGTGACAAACTGGAGCTGGAGACTGAAGCTCACCCTCACCCCAACAGGACACCTCAATAATAAATCATGGACCCAAATGAAGACAAAAGTGTATCCTTCTCCTCCTCCTCTGCATGGGAACCATTGATTTGGTGGCTCCTTTTGAGCACTACAAAGTGGGACAGTCGCGTGAATTCATCCACTACTGTGACGCCTCATTTTCAGCCGGCTGGCTGCACACTGAAGACGCAGCCGGTGGATTTGGGCGGAGGATGGAGGATGGAGCGGAAACACACAACAACAACTCACACAACAACAACAAGGCAAATGCAACTGGTGTAGTGTTGGGATCAGGAATGCTGCGGTGTGGTTTTAGTGTACTGCTGCACCGACTGTCATCACAACACGTGCTGCCAAATCCATATCAGCATCATGTGTCCAGGCTGGATCTCACGACAATAGGTTCTTATGCACAACACACATACACACACACACACACACACACACACACACACACACACACACACATACACACACACATACACTTTCCTGTCAAAGTCATCCCATAACTCAGTTCTCCATTTTTTTTCTCTCCATCAACTCAGTGACACCCAGCAGTGGGCCGTGACATTAGAGGAAAAACAGAACAGCAGGGAAAGAGAGCTGGGGTTCGGGAGAAAGAAGGCGAGGAGAACTGCAAAAAAGGAGGTATAGAAAGTGTGAAGGCAAGAGGGAGTTATTTAAAGAAAAGGTTAGGAGGGTGAGAGCTTGAAAAAAGATTGAGAGGCAGCAAGTGTTGAAGTGAGAAGTAAGTGAGGGGCATGTGAGTGATTTCCTCAATGCCATGAGGCAACATGGGGGAGGCTTCAGCCACGGGTGAAGGAGCGGTGAAGCAAGCCTGATGGCCTACACATCTGATGAGAGGAGCTGGTCCCCTTGAAAGAGAGAGCTCAATAATTCAGAGGGAGGTGGAAAGGAGAGGGAGTAAGGAGCTATCAGAACGGGGCACTGGCTGACATGTGTTTAAGGTATCGAATATTGTATTTAAAGAAATGGAGGGTATAGCAGGAAAAGTCACAGGTCAGGAATTATCAGGGAGCACAGCAGCGGTTCTGCTGCGTATGGCTGTCAGACGTGCCACCAAAGTCCTTGTTGGTGTGCCAGTGTTTACCTGGCATAGTCGCAGTGCATCAAAATGTGTGGCGCTTTTGTTCCCAGGTAAGCTCTTTGAGCAGGACATCACTTTGGAACAGTTCATTCACACCGACTGCATTTCTGAAAAGATGGGGATTCATTCAAAGCTGCATCCAACAACCCAACTGCTGCCGACTCCCTCTGCCTTTCAATAGCTGAGACACAAAGACTGCGAATGAGCACGCAATAAAGGTGGGAGGGTGAGAAAATGACTCTTTTTAGGGTAAATTATTGTTGAGGAGGTTGAAGTTTAAACAGAGGTTGCAGCAGGTGGCATAGAAATCCTCACACGCGGCACCAAATTTTGTCTTCAACTAAGTTGAAAACTTTTTAAAAATCTAGAATTGTTGGGATGGAGGATAAAAGCTAAGTTAATTAATGTCTTTCTTCAATTAAGCAACGTGATGATCTTCATCATTCCATTTCTCCAGCTTCTAATGTGAATATAGATAATCGCTTGTGTGAAAAATGGTATTCGTCTTTCACATTATATGAATATTCAGTGCAAACTCTGAAATTGTGTTTTTCAGCCTGATCGGCTCACGTTCATGGTCCTGCACAGCGGGGCTGTAGTGCCTCCTGCTGGTTGGACACCAGAACAACAATCCCACCGCGCCGCACTGAAACGGAATCTTTGTTAAATGAGGACTAATTAAAGCTAAATTGCGAGGGCAGAGGTGATTCTAAACCTCAAAAGAGCATTCCCAAATATCTGCGAGTAGGACAGATCTGAGAGCGGTATGAGCCTTTAAAATATTTTAATTTGCCGATGAAAGTGCTAAATTAAGCTTTCTCAAATATACTCCTTTTTTAATGACTAACATTTTAGACAGTGTGAGTTCCTGCATAGACACATCAAATAGCAATTATGATCTTATGGGAATAGCAGAGTGTAATTACTCTAATGTTTTGTATTGTGATTTGATGATTAATCTGTAAGGCCACACAGCTTGTTGTTTATTCATAATCAGGGTGTGTGTAGGGGGAGAAACACTTTCATGCTGTAAAATGCTGGCAGCTATGAACAGAAAAACCCAGTTCAAATATGTTTCATGCCATGTAAAGTACACCAGTAAGCATTTAATGACTTCAAAGCATTATTGTCCTGTTAAAATTATTATATTGGAGCGGCGTCAATGTGTAACCATCTAGTACCATTTGTTTAAGCACTCTCTTCTACTCCTCTAACACATGGTTGATTCAGCATTTTCAACAAGAATTTGAAAATATGCATATTCTGAATAATTGAAAACCTGCTATTCTCATATCGCTGTGTAAATTTAGATGCACATTTCCTTACAAACAGCAATAAACCCAAATAAACATTTGACATTGTCCCACATATTTTGAAAAATGTTATAGTTCAGACAAAGATGTGCACATGTAGAATTAAAGCATCTGACCTTGGGAAAACAACTGAGATATTTAAAGTTATTTTAACTAATATTTCAGTGGAATTCAGAGCAGTCAAATGAACGAGAATCAAGTGTGAAGTCCTCCATTTTGGACATGGGTCTTTTTCACATTCAAATATCAGCACATAACGTGGCTCCTGTGCCCTGCAGCAGCCCTCTGGCTTTGGAACTCTCACATGTAAACGAGTACAAAATGTTGGAATCAGCATCTTCGAGACATTTCTTCAAAACTGCTGAACTGGCTGTTTTTCTAGGTCTGCTTTAATGTCCAACTCAATAACAGGTGAATTGTTGCCCACGCAGAAGCGGATTGGAATGTTATCCAAAGTAGAAAATGATCATGGCCCGAAAGGCTCCCTATCAGTGTTCTCTCCCACATTTTATTTAACACTAAACAAACATTTAAAGGTCATTTCATAAGAGATCCTGATGATTGCATTAATGGCAAATTTATGGCCGGAATGTTTCTTCATAACATCGCCTCAGGAAGTGTTGCTGCAATACCCATGGTCTCCACTAAGTGTCGCTGTTTTCCTATTATAAACACATGACGTCATTGGAAAGTGTGCGTTTTCTATCCCTGCTCAAAAAAAGAAAAGAAAGGAAAAGAAACTTGGTCTAAAAACATCCAAAATGTTAATCTTCATGAGTCGTTATTTCGTTTCAAGGCTCTGTTCTTGTTAGTCATACAAATGAACTATTTTAAGACAAATCTAAGAAATTGCATTTATGTGTGATAGTTTATTGACATTCTTTGAAAATGAAAATCCTTTGAAATAGCTGGATTTTAGTCATCATTGTTGGGTCACCACTCAATCTCCTCTCTGACCTTTTTGTTCAGGGTTTGTCAGGAAACAGTTGAGACAGCTGGTCCACATTCAGGTCTGTCCTCATTGTTTGATAAATCTGACAGAACCCAAAATGGAAACAAACGGAGACCACACAAAGCCTCCAAAACTCTATATGTACACTATCTTGGTAGAGACAGAAAGAAGGTAGGGAGATAACAGGATAAGACCTGGACGCGTTCCAGCTTCACAAAACCCCTAATTCTCAACACCAGAGGCAGAGTCATGTCTCCGATGGTGAGCATTGGTATCAGAAACAGACCTGGACATTTCTTTCATATGCTTGGAGTTTGGGAAAATTTAGGCTGAGGTCTGATGGTGTTCTAGGACTGAAATTCTACATATCCAAATGTCCATTAACAAGACAGGAGCCAAAATAAATAATCTATATAAGGTCGGCACCTTAGAAGGTGTGTCTGTTAACATTTATAACACTCTGAAGACCTGTTATCTGTCACCAACCTTTTGTACAGCTGTGGAGCACCGAGCCCATATCATTGTTCCGACGTGTGAAACCATACCAACAGCCGCTCCGCCTGTCACAGTCTTGGCGCGCTGCGTCCAGACCCAGGACTGACCTCGTCCTTCTGAGCGGCAAACAATTCAGCTGCTGAAAAATTGACGGTCTCTTTTGTTGAATTGTTACATCAGTTTAATTTTATACATGCTTAACATTTGCACATAATTTCAGTGCCCAAAGTGGCACCAATGTGAGAAAGCCACATTTCATAATGCGATGACTATAACAAGAGTTAGAAAGGGATGTGAGAAACTGTGAAGCAAAGAACACCATGTCTCATCCTGTAGCAGGAAACATAACTGCAAATAAACAAACACTATTATAGCCCATGTCCCCACACATACTTCATCTGTCTGCTGACACTCAACTTTTCTTGGGAAAATGGAACGTTTTTTTCTCAACACCATTTCTATTTTCACATGATAGTCCGACAGTACAATAATTTTGCGCACATCATCAGAATTTTCATGGGAGGGACGGCCTATAACTACTTCCTCTGAGCATCAGCCAGCCCCAACAAGGGCATAAATTCTTGAAAAGAAGCAGTAGTATGTTTCAATAAAATTTGCAGCTGGAAATCAGAGGTTGGCATACGAATAACAAGTATGTTTTTACACTCCTCCTTACAGTAGTAGGCTAGGATTTGATTTTAATATATTCCTGGACGCGAAGACAAAAGAGAACTTTTGAAACTTTTAAGATCTGGAAAGTGTTTTGTTTTGTTTTTTTAGCACAATGAGCCGATGGGACTTACTGATGATGGGTGAGTACACAGCTGTTGATGGGGATTCATTCTTTAAGGCACTTTAAAAATGTCTTCACAATGTCTTCTTCTAATTATCTGTGCGGGTCTGATTTTAATGCAGATATATGGAAGTACTGTTACAATTTCAAAAGATCTCAAGAACTGACAAAAGCCAACCTTTGTTTCCGCATAGTACATTTTTCGTATTAAGACTTTTATTCACTTTTATTTAAGCAAAAAAGTGATTCTTAATGCAGCAGAATTTTTTAAACAATGTGCCACCTGGCCCTCACAGCATAAAATAGCTTCTATGATATTTATACACGATGAGTTCATCATGCCACAGCTAATGGAAACCACAGCTATACTGGGAGGATCAACATGACAGGGATTCTCCTAGAAATGCTTCATTATTTAATCAACTGATCAATTCAAAATATTGAATTTATTTTAAAGGAATTTGTGAACTTAATACATATATATGCGTGTGTGTGTGTGTGTGTTCTATTTTTGATTTTTTTTTTAAAATGTAAAACAGTTGCATATAAACATAAATAATTATCATCTCTAATAAGACCTCACTTTTATATCGACTTTGTATCTTATTTTTCATACAGCATCGCTGTAACTCTCAAATCAGAAATGTTTTCAGAGTCCACTCAAACATAAGTGTCAGCTGATGGTTGATTTCCTGCTTTTCAGTGCTGAGCATCTGCTCTGCTGTGGACCTGATGATGAGTCCGGCCTGCCCCCCTGGATTCAACTCTGTGGCCCAAGAATGCTCAGGTACAAAAAAAAGCCATCTGAACAAATTCAGTTAAATCAAATGATGAAAGATTAACAGATCAATTTTGTGTCACGTTATCACAACACTTTAAAGACTGCATATAAATTTGACTTTCTTTTTTTGGCCATTCTGGGGTTTTTCATGAAGACTTGGATGAATGTCAAGCCAATGAAGACAATCCTGATGAGGATGAGATCTGTGGTGAAAACACACAATGTTTTAACACAAATGGCAGCTTTTACTGCCAGTGTTTGGAGGGTTTCCTGTCATCACAAAACTCAGTGAATTTTTCTGCTGATTCCGCTGCAGTGTGTCGTGGTAGGTGACGCTGCAACAACATCACATCGTTGCTGCGCTTTAAAACTATACACGTCCTGCCCTTAACTCCTTTCTTTCAAAGATATTGACGAGTGTAATGACAGTCCAGGATTGTGTGGAACTGATGCAGAATGTTTCAACACCGCGCCAGGCTATTCATGCATATGTGACAGTGGTTTCATTTCCTCTACTGGGGTGGAAAAGTTTCATCATAGTGACGGTGTGACGTGCACAGGTCAGTTGTCTGTCAGCACTGACAAACCAGCATAGTTACTATCTCCCTAGAGACCTGTGCAAACACTGAGGCAACAGTTTGAGCGCTTCATGCTGCGAACCGATCCCTGATACAGATATCGACGAATGTGAAGAGGAAAACATTTGCGGTGGAAATGCAACTTGCATCAACACACGTGGCAGCTATCGCTGTGTCTGCAACTCTGGATACAGACTGAAATCTGCCAACGATGGCTTCTCTGGTGCAGAGGAGCAATGTGAAGGTGAAGATAAAGATATGATGTGTTTAATACAACAGCACTCATTTGACCTTAAACGGTAACTGAACTTAAGTCATAAATATTAAGACAGCAGGGCATGCATAGGGTCTCTACTGACTGCTGAGAGATGCACCCCTGCTGACCCTGATTAAGAATAAGCAACAATGTACAAATATAAAATATGGATGGATTGTTTGACAGGGGAAAATGTTCCTTAGCTGTATATAATGGTTTCTCTGACAACGTGATTTAACATGTTTAGAAAGTTGTCAAAATTTAAATACAGTTGGTTCAGAGCAGTAAGGTTAGGAAATGGCTCCTTTGATCTGTGTTTTGTTTCTCTATGAACATGGTAACAGATAGTAACTCAAACAGAATAAACATTTTCCCTTTCAGACATACGCCTGAGCAATAACACGATCTGGCAAAATGGGAGTAACGGCCAGTTTTGCACGTGCCAGGAAGGATTTACTAACTATGGCAACCAAGAGTTCAACTGCACCGGTGAGAACATTGAAATGTTTCCAGTTTACTAGAATCAGAACATCATAGGTCACCATAATCTAGAGGTCATCACTATCATCTTCTTCAGCAAGCACATTTAATGAAACAAACTTCCTTTCCTCAGCATTGAAATGTGATGCTTTCAGTTTGAACAATCACAATGAGGTAAAGAAACACCCCAAACATTCCAGTCACCCTCCAGTATGAATGTAAACCAGCTCTTTATTCAATCTTCTTACTTTCGTCCTCCAAAACCCTTTTCAAAGACCTTTCAGGTAGGGCATGACTTTGTGCAGCACCTGGAGGAAGCCTGTTTGATGCTGACAGGATGTGAGAATCCAACAGAGATGAATGGAGACAAGTTGCTTCAGGTATTCCTGCAGAGAAAACTGGAATATTCCTTTATGGAAGGACCAGTGGTACTTAATTAGGTTCTATCAGAGTGGTGAAACATGAATCCAAAGCTGTTTAAAGTGACCTGAGGTGTTTGCGGGATGAAAGTTGGGCCTGGGTCTGACTTTGCTTCTCCCTCTGCCTCCTCCTTGCAGAAACTGTTGTCTATGATCGACAACCTCTTAGCTAATAGAGTCCTCAGTGACAACAGGGAAGTCTCTGCTGTTCTGGACATGGTGGAGAATTCACTGAGGCTCATAGGACCTTTAATTGACCCCCCTGGGGCAACAAGAACCTCCACTTATACAGGTTAAATATAAGTTGACACAGTGAAAGTCTAAGTTTTCTCTGCTTTACTTCCTCTACGCTTCACTCAAAGATCTTTCTTCACTCACCCAGATAGTTTGTTCCCTCTCTATTGCTGGAATTTATAATATTAACAAGGCAACCATACGCGCCTTTAAAAATGCCTGTTTACATACAGAGGTGAAGCTTCTGGTACATAAGGGAGCTGATTTACCTCGGGGACCCTTCAATTTATCATCCAAGCACACCAACCTGGACATCCAGTGGGAGACAGTTGCTGGAGATCCCGCATCTTACCCTGGTAATAGCTGTGCACACTGTGCAGTTTTGAACCACATGTACATTTACATCATTTTGAATCTAATTATTGCTAATGCAATATTTACATTTGTTTTACTGATGTCATACTGCCTTGCCTCTGAAAGGATATGCAACTCTGTCCCTGTTGAGCTACACCAATCTGGAGGCCTCTGCAGACGGCTTCCTCAGTGGGATGAAACCAAAACCTGATCAAACCTTTAAACTCAACTCTAAAATCGTGACAGTCACAGTCAGTAACAATGACACCAGCCAACTCAGTGAGCCCATCAAACTAACTTTCTACCACCTGAAACAGGTAAAGACCTTTATGCTGTGAGAATTCTGTTTTCTGCAGTAAAGCTTTGAGTGATTATGTTTTGTTCATAGTCAAACGAATTGAACCACGTGTGCGTGTTCTGGGATTCCTCTGAGGAAGGAGGGACGTGGTCTCCCCGTGGCTGCAGCACGGTGGACTCCAACTCTGAATACACCGTGTGCTCCTGCAGCCACCTGAGCAGCTTTGCTGTGCTTATGGCACTCTATCAAATGGAGGCAAGAAATCTAAACAATGAATCACATAAACGTATTGCACGGTGTCACAGTTTGAATTAAGTTTTCAAACATAACCTTTCTTTTTCAACAGGACCACTTTGAGCTGCAGATGATGACATTTTGGGGCCTTTCCCTTTCACTCATTTGCCTGTTTGTCTGCATTCTGACATTCTCAATGATCCGCTCTATCCAAAGCCCAAGAACCACCATCCATTTGCACCTGTGCATCAGCCTCTTTCTTGCCTTCCTTATCTTCCTGACATCAATTTCTCAGACCAAAAGCCAGGTAAATAGTTAGCCCCTTCTGCTGAGATGCCCAGCAGAAGTGGCCCAAATGTGGGCAGCAATATAAATACATCACAGAGATGCTGAGTAACAGCAGAGCTTGTGAATGATTTATGTGCCTGTATTAGATGAATAAATAACAATTCAGCAAAGTTCTTCCTATTTCCTTTTCATTACTTTTCTGCATCCTTTGTGCCCTTTTTGCTGCATGGCCGTCCTCATCCTGATCTTTTTTGACAATAGGTTGGCTGCGCTGTGGTAGCAGGGCTGCTGCATTTCTTCTACCTGGCAGCATTTTGCTGGATGTGTCTGGAAGGGATACAACTCTTCAGAATGGTAGTCCTTGTTTTTAACACAAACTTTAAAACACTGTATATGATGTTGGGAGGCTATGGAGTCCCAGCTGTGATTGTCGGCGTCTTTGCCTTAGTTCATCCTAAGGGATATGGAACAAAGAGATAGTAAGTCTTCCGATGCTAATAATGCCTTTTTTGTGAAAGAAGAGACAATTTTAAGCCTATAAACTCTGATTATATGTTTCAGTTGTTGGTTAAACCTGGACTTTATTTGGAGTTTCTTCGGCCCCGTCTGTGTCATCATTACTGTGAGTAATATGGGGGGATATCACTGTCGAAGGAAAAGTCCTGAAAATAGCTTGTTTATTGAAAAAAAAATCTGATGTATTTCAGATAAACATTTTTTTCTTTATCATCACTGTGTGGAAGTTGGCACAGAAGTTCTCAAGTTTAAACCCTGACCTAAACAGTCTGCAGAAAATTCGGTGAGTCAACACTAACTCACAAGCTGCTTGTGCATGGTTGTTGAACGTGTGTGCGTGCGCGCGCGCGCGTGCGTACTTTTTATATAACTGCCTCTCGTGGACATAAACACTGCTCCTGTTCAAGCCTCCAAGTTGAACATGTGTATCTTTTCTGCCCCCTGCAGGGCATTTGTCATTACTGCAGTGGCCCAGCTGTGTGTGTTGGGTACCATGTGGATATTTGGCTGTTTCCAGTTTGGAGAAAACACAATAATCATGTCTTACCTATTCACAATCTTTGGAAGCCTTCAAGGGGTTATGCTCTTTGTCATGCACTGTCTGTTTTCCAAACAGGTGGGTTACAATCCTCTTTCTAGTAACGATCAGGTTCCACTTCATTGGTGTCAATTTGTTCTTAGGTAAGAGAAGAGTATGTAAATATCCTGTCCAGATTGTGTGCACCAAGAAAAAGAAGCTACACAGAATACAAATTCTCCAGCTCCAGCAAAGCAAATGTAAGGATATTGTATTTTATCATGTGATTAATGGCAATTTCAGTTAAATTCAATCTTAAGATCCTGTCTTGTAAATGTTTGTGGGGGAGGATTTTTTACTGAACACACAGCATTTCATTTTTCTTTCATCCTGAAACTGTCGTGATGAATGAGATTCTCCCCCTCTGTGGTCCCCAGGTATCCAAGAGCACCCAGGACACAGGAGTGTCTCCCATTTAAAGAGCTGGATGACAGCAGATGTTGAAGATGAAGACTATGACCCCCTCACACCTCTCTCTCTCTCTCATATCACTGAATTACATTCTTGTCTTTTTGTCTCTAACTCAAAAATATGTGTGACTGTAAGATATTGTGAATTATATTATATTATAAACCTTTTAAGAATTGATTTTCATTTTAAATGTATACATGCATTTTAACTATATGTGTGTGTGTGTGTGTGTGTGTGTGTGTGTGTGTGTGTGTGTGGGTGTGTGTGGGTGGGTGCACACTTTACTTTACTTTCTGAGAAGAGAAGTATATTTTTAAAAGAGACTGTGGAATTGATCACTGTAATTTATGCTTTAGGTGTTTCTAAAAGACCTTGAAACTGGAGCTATTTTTTGCACTTGAAATAATTTCAAATAATTTTGATTTGACTAGGATGTGGAACAATCTGCTTTATAAGGCAACTCTTTAAAACGTTTTGTCAGGTTTTCCTGGTACTGTGTGTGTGTGTGTGTGTGTGTGTGTGTGTGTGTGTGTGTGTGTGTGTGTGTGTGTGTGTGTGTGTGGTTAGGGTTCTCTTGTCGCTTACATTAAACACATAACTTTAATGTAAATATGTCTCTTCCCATGAATGACTTCAGCTTTTCCTTCACTTCTGTTCATTTCTCTGACACTGACACATTCTGGCTACTGGTTACTAGTGGCCTGCAGCCACCGGAGTTATAAGACATAATCTGTTAAAGCATTCTACTGGGCTGCATAACACTGGTTTATTTTGGTATCCGCTCTGGTCACACAGCTCTGGGCAGTTCAGTCCATGTCTAACCCTACTTTTGAGATTTCAGTTCCTGAGAGAAGCTTATTTCCAGTTGACCAGGAGGCCTTTGCAGTCTATCAGACTGGGAAGCCCACAGACAAACTTAGTCACTTCTTTGGAGCACATGTGCTGTGTATTTTTAAACCCAGAGGTACCTCGTCAGTGGAGCAGAGTGACACAGCCTCATGTGAATGACATTCTTTTATCTCTCCTTCCCAGTAGTGTTATTGTGATCACACCTTTACTACTGTGACACATCCTTCAGGGCTCATGTAGAGACGTTTGGGAGGGGGGGTAACCACATGCGGCCCCTCGTTAGAGACACATGGGCTCACTCTACAATCACCCTGCTGCGCTTTAGCCCTTTTGACAAGCAAGATAAGTTTATTTGTAACTAATGAAGACGTGAAATGTTTGCTGTGCTACAAACATAACGTCCCTGTTAGCGCTAAACCTATTTAGAATACAACGCAGCGACATGAATTACTGGATGGCGATAAACTTTTCACAGCATTTAAAGCAAATACAGTAGTTAGTAGTCTGTGCCGGTACGCGATGAAGAGCCAGCCCAGGCGCGGAGCCACTACCAGCACGGCAGTGGGCGGTGTTTGGTGTCATCCAATCAGGATAAAGAACACTTTGACAGGCGTGTTTTTGGACAAATGGCAGAGATGCTAGCGAGGACTCACACTTCGAGTAGGCGGAGCTTCTTTGGCAACGACTCAATTCAATATGGAGTTCAGAAAATAGTCTGATACATAGCGCGATTTTCAGCCCTTATTCAGATAAGAGCTGGCGGTCGTTGGAATACCGTTAACAAAAGCTGAAGTATTTCCTGTAGATAAGAGCTTCGGAATCATTCGCGTACGTTTAACATCGAGTTCCAGAAACCGTTTAATGCATGAACTGGCAGCAGCAGCGCGGAGGAGCTGTTCTGTCTTAACAACTTCTTACCTCACTCAGAACGTTATATTATATGTCACCACGCTCTTGGCATCCAGTCAAAGGCATCAGCGCTGCTAACTTTTCTGCTGCGGTTCCCCTGCCACCAATTGTGCCAGTTTGAGAGGTTATTGGGTGAAAGGTGGACTTCTGCACACTCTGAGGTAAGATGTCTGCAAAGTTGGACTGATGTGTGTTTACGGGGGACAAGTTCGTGGCTATGTGATAGCCGGCGTTTGTCTCTGCGTCTATTTGTAAAAGACAAAAGTTATAAACACATTTTCAGGAAAAGTTGATAATGGAACAAAGTAAGCGATGAGTTAAGTTTGATGATGTTCCAGATCCCTCAGAAACATTTACCTTTGAACTTCCAAGGATCAAAGCCAAGGAACTTTGTTCATAGAGCAACCTATATATCCTTATGATTACAGCCTTACATGCTACTGTATATTCATACATTTTTGGCATAAAGGCCTATGATACAGTCACTGTTCTCCCGTCTGTTCATGTCTAGAATGCACTATGTTACAAAAGCCTCAGCCTCTCTGGGTTCCATGGGTATGTTGCGGCTCATTGGGGTGTCCTGGTCCTGGAGTCTGGCAGCAGGCCTTGGGGTCTATCTAGGCACAAAAACCTGGAAATACTTCTACATTGCAGCACGCACTGCCAAAAGAGACCTCAGGTAAGGTAACTGCACAGTTGTCAACATAATTGTGGGTCTACATCCTTTACTGACTTTGTTTCGTCCTCTGTCTTCCTCTGACCTTTTCCAGTGGCCTGTGTGTGCTTCTAAGAGTGAAGCTGTCTTTGTGGCGATACATGCGCAATGGATGTAACATACTTTCCATATTTGCCCAGACAGTGAAACGCCACCCAAATAAACCAGCACTGATCTATGAGGCTACAGGAGAAACATGGACCTTTACACAGCTGGATGAGTTGTCCAACGCAGTGGCCCACTGGGCCAGAGCTCAGGGATGGGTCTCGGGTGATGTGGTGGCCCTTTTTATGGAAAGTAGGCCTTTGCAGGTGGCACTTTGGCTGGGTCTTGCCAAGGTTGGAGTTGAAGCTGCACTTATCAACTTTAACCTTCGCCATGATTCTCTGCTCCACTGTCTTGGGGTGTCGGGGTCACGTGCTATTGTGTTTGGAGCTGAACTTGCAGATGGTAAGAAATTTTCAACAATCCTCTCTTCATGGTGTCACTCTGACACAGTAGATGTGAGTGCTAAATAAAGAGTGATTAATATTTTGCTGGAAACGCCAAATGAGCATTTTCCTGTTGCTGACTCCAACGTGTCATGTGGCCTGGCCACACTGTCAGTGATCACATTGCCTGTAAAACGTCATCTTTGCTGCATCTTTGTTGTTGTTGTTCAACAGATTCTCTTTGTTTTCTGCTAATTTAACCATTTCCCTCTGCTTGTGGTGATATTCCAATAAGCTGTTTTCACAGCTTTTTATGTGGCACACACGTTCAACAACCATGCACAAGCAGCTTGTGAGTTAGTGTTGACTCACCGAATTTTCTGCAGACTGTTTAGGTCAGGGTTTAAACTTGAGAACTTCTGTGCCAACTTCCACACAGTGATAATAAAGAAAAAAATGTTTATCTGAAATACATCAGTCCATCAGTTTAAGTGTAATTGTTTCTGAATATTTGGGTTTTATTCACTGTTTATTCACCTCTGCATACTCTTGTCCCCCCCCCCACTGAACATCAGCCATGCTGGAAATCAGTTCTTTCCGCCAGTCTATGGTGCCTTTTTGCACTGGAACCATTAGTGCAGAAGTTCTGACCAGTTTGGGGGCTCAGTCACTGGATCCAATTTTAGCCTCTGCTCCTAGAGACCCCCCTGCACCTTCCGGTCCCCCTAAAGGCATGAACGGTAATTATCATTTAGTGACCTCGGTCTGAGTCACTGGGGGAAAAAATGTTTTAGTCGCAATTTTCAGATCAGTAAGTACATGAGACAAGTATAGTTACACCTACTTTAAAGTCATTAATTTTACAGTGGGTATGGAAAGTATCCAGCACCTCATGTAAAAATCAGTCGGCACAAACCCAGAGTTTCAGAACATTTCACAAATTATTCGCTCTGCTGTCCCAATCATGTAGTTCATTCAGGTGTGCTGCGTTTCTTTCTTCAGCTGTTTTTCAGATGGTTCTATATTTTCATCTGTTTTGCATTAGATGGGTTGGACCTGATTTTTATGACCCACACCTGTCTAAATTGGGCCTGAGATCAGAGCAAAAATTAGATCCAGGAGGTCAAGAGTACTGCCTGAAGAGCACTAAGACAGAGCTGTAGCAAGCCCAAGATCTGGACAAGGCTAGAAAAACAAAATCTGCCGCATTTATTGTTTCTAAGATTTCAGTGGTGTCTATAACTCATATGAAAGAAGTTTGGGTCACCAAATGAGGCTTCACCATAACAAAATAATGAAAGATTTAAGAGGGTTTGAATACTTTCTGTACCCACTGTATCTTGTATTTTGTACAGTGGTCTACCCCCGTGTTGTAATTTGAATTCCTGAATGACCTTTTAACAGCAGTCTGGTATTTCTGATATTTGAACAACAGTAAAGGTTTCATGGAGGATATGATAGAAATGTCTCTGTTTCTTCTCTCATGTCCTTTGGGTTTACTTAAAGCAGTCCCGCAGCCACTCCATGGGTGTACTTTCCTGTTAAGTGTCGTTGTAATAGACTATTACATTCTCTTGTGCAGATCGACTATTTTATATCTACACCTCAGGCACCACAGGATTACCAAAGGCTGCCATTGTGGTACACAGTCGGTAGGTTCCTCATATAAACAACCCCTCTTCAGTGATGACAGGGTTGCTGCACTAAGAATCTCTTCTCCTTTCCTCTAACAGTTACTACAGAATTGCTGCATTTGGATATTTTGCCTTTGGCATGCGCCCCAATGACATTATCTATGACTGCTTGCCTCTCTATCACTCAGCAGGTATGGTCCCCTCCAGCTCCCCAGGTTTCCATTTGTAGGGTTTGCTGAAATGAATAGTGAGCTGTCTCTTTCTGCAGGTAATATCATGGGAGTTGGTCAGTGTCTGATGCATGGACTCACTGTGGTAGTAAAGAAGAAATTCTCTGCTAGCCGCTTCTGGGAAGATTGCATCAAGTACAACTGCACGGTAAGAGCTTGAGACTAACCGTTCTAAGCATTCTCGTTAGTTTAGTGTAAGCACTGCCACAATATTAAGACCTTCCCATACCAGGTGGTGCAGTACATCGGGGAGATTTGCCGCTACCTCCTCTCGCAGCCAGTACGACCATCAGAAAAAGGCCACAAAGTCCGGCTGGCTGTGGGAAACGGGTTGCGTCCAAGCGTGTGGGAGGCTTTCACCGAGCGTTTCAGGGTGGGACAGATTGGCGAGTTCTATGGAGCGACTGAGTGCAACTGTAGCATTGCCAATATGGATGGGAAGGTAAGCTTTTTAACTATTTCTGTTGTTGTCAGTAATGCAGTGGGAAGTGGGTCAGTTGATTCTCTCCTGTCAGGTTGGAGCATGTGGATTCAACAGTCGCATTCTCCCCTATGTGTACCCAATACGTCTGGTGAGGGTGGACGAGGACAGCATGGAGCTCGTTCGTGACAGCCGAGGCCTCTGTGTGCCTTGTCGCCCTGGTAACTTATACTAATTCTACAATCATGACATTTTTAGATGTATCGTATCACTGTGCCACATGTCTTCTACAAGACGTGCCAGTGTGGTCTGCCTTCTCTACAGGGGAGCCAGGTCTTCTAGTGGGCCGCATCAATCAGGAAGACCCATTACGGCGTTTTGACGGTTATGCTAATCCAGAAGCTACCAGAAAAAAGATAGCTCACAATGTCTTCAAGAGAAATGATTCCGCATACATATCAGGTTTGCTACCCGACATTGCAAAACAGATCTCTTCTTTGCTTGTAATGAATACATCACCTTTCAAAAGCGATTTTAAAAGATAACAGGACAAGATGGACATTTATAGTGTCTAAAGCATGAACTCTGAAACCCTTAAAACAAGAGATGGTGTCAAATTCCTGAGCATTGTCTGTGAGCAGTAGGGCTAAAGCATCTGTTGTACATGCTTTTCATGCCTCCTTTAGGTGACGTGTTGGTGATGGATGAGTTGGGCTATATGTACTTCCGTGACCGTGGTGGGGACACGTTCCGCTGGAGGGGAGAAAATGTCTCCACCACAGAGGTGGAGGGCATTCTCAGCAACCTTCTGGAACAGACTGACGTAGCCGTCTATGGCGTAACGGTGCCAGGTGGACATTTTGTTGACATTGTAGTCAGCTGTCTTTTGTGGCATATTTCCTTTGCCTGTGGTCCTTATTTTCCATTTCTCTCCATTACTCGCACCAGCTGTCGAGGGGAAGGCGGGTATGGCTGCAATTGCAGACACCACAGGGAGGTTTGACAGCAACAGCTTCTTGCAAAAAATCCAAAAAGCTCTTCCTTCTTATGCTCGCCCTGTGTTCCTGCGCATCTCCCCACATGTGGACACTACAGGTATGCTCACGGTAGCATCCCTCCTGAATTTCCCAATGTTGAAATCAGTGAGGATCTTACATCAACACATCATCTCCTGTGTGTGCATCTACTTGTTCCTGTTCAGGTACATTTAAAATCCAGAAAACCAGGCTGCAGAGGGAGGGGTATGACCCACGTCTCACGTCTGATCAAATCTACGTTTTGAATGCACGAGCGTCACGATATGAGGTAGTAGACGAGGAGCTATACAGCGCTATAATGGATGGAAGAATGCCGTTATGACATGGAGGTCATAGAAGAGCAGTCCAATTGCCTCGGTTTAACCGTGCAGGTGAGCAAGGACGAGCTCTCGCATACATTAGTGAGGGTCATTATGCACCAACTGCCTGGATTTCACCCTTTCATGGGGTTGAAAAGACTACTTACATAGGTGGAGTATGGTTACAAATAATGTTTAACACTGTATGCGGAACAAACGGGGGCATTTACCTCCAGTTTAAAAAGTAATTTTTAATGAATAAAAAGACTTTAAGATTGGTAATATCTGCTAATACAGTAGTGTAGGTCAGCAGGTGCAATGTTTTACACTCTGTTAGAGAGTTTGTACAGGAAAACCATTTATGGAATTTGCTGCAGGACTAAATCAGCAAAGTTTTAAGCAATAACTGAGAGGTGTTCTGTGAATTTGAATGAGAAGCATCATTTTTAAATATGCAGATCATATGGCAACTAGATCAAAAACTAGAAACCTAAACTCACTTGTCTCATGGACTTCGGAACAATGGGGCAAATAAACAAACGTGCCTTACATGAACGTTCAGATCTGTGTTCAAATCTTAAAGTTAAACTTAAACGACTAATAATGTGATAAATCCCAGTGGTAGGTGTCCAGCAGTGTTTTTTTTAAGTTGTGACCTGTGTGTAACAATCCATGTCTAAGAAATATGTAGACGTTAAAAGTCGAGTTTAACATCTGAGTACCTTGTTGTTTGTAATGAGAATAAAATCTAATATTGTAAAGCAACACGTTGCGTCTTTGAAAGAATTGCTGTGCTGCAGTTTTACTATTAAAAAGTGTTTTATTTGGCAGTTTTAGCAAAAGCAGAACTATCTAACTTAAGTTGGTCAATTTTCGGTTGACAAATATATTTTTGTGGGCAGAATTTTCAGTGGATGGTCCTTGCAAGCGCTACAAAAATAAGGGAAGGCCCTGGGTGTGATGATGTTTGTGAAAGTGTAGAGAGGTGTTCTTTCTCTAGGATCATAAAAGGTCACCTTGGCTCGGTCCATGTCTAAAACGATTCTGATCACATCTGGATGCTTTTTCATGTTCAGCGGCTCCCACGGTGCCGTGCAAGCCTTGTGCTCTCCGTTGCGAAACCTTATAGTCCAGTATCCCTCTGCTGGAGTCAGCACATGTTTGCCCTTCCTGTTGATGGACTCGCTGGCTACTCCCAACACCCAGTAGGTGTTATCTTTCACTTCCACCTCCCAGCTATGACGTCCAGAGGAATAGCCCTCTGCGGCCAGCATCTCAGCACTAATGTCAAAGCGTTCTGGGTTGTCTGGCAGCTTGAACAGTTGGGTGGAGTTCTGCACCTCGGTGAGATCCTCTGACAGGATGAAACAGCCTGCTGCTGTGTTGGGATCCACAATCACAGGATCTTGAAAGGAAAGATCGGTTTTAGACCATGGAGCAATACTTGGCTGACTATTTTAAAAACTTACTGTATTTTATTGTGCTCTTCATCTTCTCCCAGACTTGATATTTAAGAGAACCCAAGTGTTTGGCCACATCCATCAGAGCCCCAGAAATCATTTGTGGACCTGAGGAAGACTGCCAGGTTCTAAAAAAAACCACCCCAAAACATTACCCTAATTAGCTGTTAAGTCCTTGTTGAGTGATATCATCATAAAAACATCTGATACGTGCAGGCATTAAGAAAGAGCACTTACTTCCTTATTGTCTCCTTGTAATTCTGAAAGAATTTCATAGGTTAATAATTTGGGCCATTTTCCCAAACTGTTGATTTTCATAATTTGAATTATTTCAAAATGTCTTTACCTTCAGAAACGGGACATCTTGAGCGTTCATCTCCTGTTCCACTGTTCTGATTGTGTCGCAGAGGCATAAAATCTCATCGTTCATTTCTTCAATCTGCTGATTAATCATCAGATCCTTCAGTTCTCTCTCATCTCTTAAAGCAGAAATTCTGGCAGCCTCCTGCTCATTCAGGAAATGGTGAAGGGCTTGAAACTCCTCCCTGATTTGTGTCTCGGCGTGCTCGGTTTGATTCTGCAAAGACATTTTTGACAGGAGACCATTTCCCTTTATTAATATTGTCTGTTTGCAGTGACGTTATGGAAACGAGTGTACCTTAACATGTTCAGTCATTTCTTCAAGGTTTATTTTTGCCTTCTTGTACTGTTGTAACGTCTCTTTCAAAGGCAGCAACGCGCTCCTCAGTTCCTCCTGTAACGTCAGTGACAGAACATCACCTTCTAAAAACAGTTTCGGGTTGACAGGTGGTCAACCTGCCACAACAATGCAGCGCTTTCATCGGCCATGAACGCCCATGGGTCAAAAGTTCAGTTACAGACTAGAAAATTATTAAACATTCTGCAAAGTTGATGGGAAAGTCAGCCTTTTGCTGGGCATCATGTCTCAGCACTTAATCTGTTTGAATTATTTCAGATTATCAGGGCGAGGAGGGCACGAGTCCATGAATGTGGCGATACAGAAACTTTGTGGGAGTCAAGTTTCAAGCCTCCCTCGGGACTGGAATGGCAACAGCAGACCAAAAATATAAATCTATTATTAGAATAATAATGAAGTCAGCCACTTTTGTACATGTCAAAATATCAAGAAACACAAATTATGTTAGAAATTGTGAGTAAAGGTGTTTTCATGAGCTGAAAATGCTTTATTTCATGAAATGCTACTTTGCTAATTGGTTAAAATCTAGCTTTTCATCAAAATAGTTTGAATTGAATTGAAAACATTTGGATTTGTATTAGGTAGAACTCTTACAAATCTTCAAATTTAGCATTCAAACCAGATATTTGAATCAATAATGTTTCAGCCTTTGTTGCAGCTGTAATCCTCAGAGGAAAAAAATCTTAAATCAATTTATCCCAACAAATCCAGGTTCCAACAATTCAAACGCGATACCATTATCAAACATGGAGATAAGCGACCCCGCTACTTTAACTCAACCTACCTTGCAATCATGAGCACCTTCTCTAATGGGATAGAGCCTGTGTCCTGTGTGTGCAGCTGATTTACCACACAAACCACAGATTGGCTCCAGGTCCTCCAGACAAAAGAGTGTGAGCTTTTCTCCGTGTTCTTTACAAGCCATTGGGTCATTCCTGCATCTGCTCTCCCTGAAAGATTCACAGGACCTTTGCAGCACAGTGTTCACCACCATCTGATCCATGGAACTGCTCTGCCAGCACACAGGACAGTAGTGTGACTCGCCACTGTTTTGTATCCCCCAGCTGTCCAGCAGGCAGGCTTTACAGAATCTGTGTCTGCAAATGAGCAGTACTGGCTCACAGAGAATATGTCCACAAATTGGACACGCAAGGTCATTGTCAAGCTGTGTGCATCTGGTGGCCATTGTTTTTCACGGGGCTTAGATGACAAGGCAGAAAGCCAGAGGATCCTCCCACAACTATCAGCTGGAGGGCAACTTGTCTTAACCCCAGCAATAGGTGTTAATACCTCAGCTGCTAAAGGAGTGTACTGTGTTATCCCGCGCAGCGCTGTGTGAGCTTGCACATTCTCAAATGAGCTCGACATTTCAGGAAAAAAAGCAAACAAACAATATCTTCATTTATTGTTTTAGTTTAGAGGGAACTGCACATTTCATCTATATTTCATACATGGCATCTATAAATACCCACATACAGGGGGATGTTATGTATCTGGGCTCAATATGGTGTTTTCATTAGAGTACCGGTAATGCTATAATCATCCAACGATCACCTTTTAGTCACTTGAGAAGTCTGCTGAAACGGGCTGTTATTGTGTAAGAGTTCATGGAGAAACACCATCCAAAATCAGGCTGGGGAGATATATACATAGACAGACGTGACCAATCTGGACTGAAGTTATGTCTGTAAAAATATATCCTGTTTACCACTGATACAGTTCCAGCATTGCCACAGCTTTGAGTACTCTTGGTAATCTCTAAATATACACGGCAACTTTTTTTCTGTTTTGGTTAGAGTTACAGAACACATACCAAACGGTTAATATGTGGTTGAGTGTAAGTTCAGGATATAGAAGGGTGGTCACCGTAAAGGGATTTTATCTGGACAACATTGGAGTAACTTTTAAGCACTTTTAATTTTAGAGAATCGCTTTTGAAGGCAAGACAGGAATGTTTGGATCAAACAGAACCTGCAGATCTCACTTGTTATGTGTGTCCGGGTAGAGTCTGCCCAACAACATGCTGTGCAGTTCATTATTTATCTGTGGAAAGCTTATTTTTACTTAAAGTTCACACATAATAGTTATAGCATATAGCTAATAATTATTATTGATTCTTAATGTAGTGCATTTTATATTGCCATTAACTTTTTTTTAATTAAATAAACTTACATACTCATAAGGTCTTAAGAAGGCTGTTTACACTAACTTGCAACTGGTTTTCTATTGACAGACTTTGATTTTGGGGGAATGTATGAGACCGTTTTTAATCATACACTTGACTTTATTGGTTCCAATGAAAATGTACACAAGATTTCTGAACATAAAACAATGAGAGAAAATCAGGAGGTGATTACAGGAAGGTTTCTAATCAGCAGCACGACAACTGAAATGAAAGTGGAGCAACAACATCAACTTGCCCTGAATTTACTTCAATGGACTCCACAGTTTTAGCATCTTAATCTGGGTCAACGCTTCACAAGAGAGGTTTTGTTTCTTGGAGACAAGCGACTAAGGCAACACTGAGTGAACACATGCACTATTCTCACATAATCCAACCAAATACTGTGATTTTGACGTGAACAGTGAATGTTTTAAATCGGACACTGAACATTCCTTTAGGCTGGAACAGGTTTGCTGGTAGCTGCTAACAGACTATCAGATCTACATTATGTATTCTTACATGAGAAAACTTACAAACAAATCTACATGTGGCATGTATTTTTCTTTTTTAAATCTTTCATTTCTTATATGACAGTTTCTGTTGGTGCAGATAAGTGCACAAACACAATTTGTCTTTTGACAGTGTATATACTGATATTTATAAATCATATATAATACTTCATAAAGTGAAAATCTTAATTTTAGCATGACTATATTTAGTCCTTGACAACATAGGTTTAACACTATTCACAGCAGTCAAAGGTCAACATGGGTGAACCTTACATAAGCTTCCTCTCAAGGTGATCGGAGGCGCGTCCGGAACGTTGGTGTCGCACCTCTAGGTGTTTACTCTGAACGTGATCAAAATGCTGGAGCAGCTCATTGTAATCAATTTGAGTGTGCGAGGCACGTTTGGAGACCGGTGGTTGTTTGGAATCCATGTATCTGGATTCATCCACTGTCCTCATAAGTTCTGGGTTGGGGACACAGCGCAAGCGTTGGGACAGAAGCTGAAAGGCCTGGCTTTGTGGTAGAAGCATTAGAAGGCCATATAGTGCCTTTATCAGATAAGGGTTGTTCTCCACATCTAGAAGCTGGAGACGCAGGTAGGTGAAAATGGGGCTTTCAATGAGCTGTACCAACTTGTCCACCTCCATCAGGAAGTCCACAGTGACCTCCAGATCTCCGAACTTCTGGATAAGATCATAGGCGTGTTTATAGTTCTGTGTGAGAAAACAGAGTGACACAGTGGCCACGGGGTTGTGGCACCAGGAACGATACAGGCAGCAGAACAACGTGCAGCTCTCTTGAGTTCGCAGGTCCTTCAGCTGGTTGCGTAGCTGGAAGAGCTCAGCCGAGGTGAGCAGGATGGTGTTAAGTGTTTGAACCATAGTGGAGGCAAATTTGAGGTCCTCCTCCTTTAGCAGGATGTCAGCCATCGAGTGGAAGATGTTTTCCGCGTGAAGCAACAAACAGAGTTGTCTGATGATGAAAGCTCCTCTGTTCTCCAGAAGCTTCCTCTCTAGACTGAAGCGTTTCAGCAGATTGATCATGAACTTGTAAAAATAGGAGTTCATACTAGGAGTTGAGGGAGATGAGTCCACTGCTTTGCTGGGCTGCTGACCTTGCTTAGCACTCTCTGGGACCTTGAGCACCAGTTTGACATCAGTGCTGTCACAGGACCCCACCTGGTCCGTCTGGCCAGCAGGAGATGATGCTATTTCAGCCAACACCTCCAGATCTTTTAGGATCACCTCATCAGATTCATCAGACAGTGTCTTCAGCAGCATCGGAAACAGGCTGTCAGTGTGACGGAACATTTTGCGTGGCGTCTTGATGTAGAGGTGGTAGACCCATTTCAAAACAGCTATGCGTGTCATCATCCCAGTAGAGGAGTCGTGGAGGTGCCTGTCCAAAACCTGTACAATACCGTCCAAATCCAAGGTTTCCTGAGGCCTGTCAGTACTGGTTGGTGCAAAGAAACTAATATTACTGAAACCAATAGATTCTTGTGAAGCATTCAGCATATCATTGCTGTCAACCTCAGTTTTAGACTGGTCATCTGCCTTGGGGGATGTTCCAGTACTTCCGCATTTCTCATCATCTTCATCATCTTCTGGAGTGACCAGCTTCATCAGACTGTGATTACACGCACTGGCAGCTTCTTTTGTATTCTTTTTTCTGTCGTCATAGGAAAGGCAAGGCAGCACTGCAGTGAGGATGCCAGAAGAGTAGGGCAGCATAACTCTTCCTGCAAGTTGGATAAATTCTCTCATCCAGGTCATAGCTGCCAGCTGGATCAGGTCATTTGTGAGCTTCGTTTCATCTGCGACCTGGCAATGAATGACAAGGATGTTGGCCATTTCAGCAAATTTCACACTCGATGGTGTTTTCTTTATCTCCTTCAGGAACTCTCCCAGCACCACTTCACACGTCCTGCGAATCTCCTTGCTGTTGTCTCCCAGAATCTGGAAAAGTCCATCTAGAATCTCAGGGAGGTAATCTAACAAGTTTATATCTGGCACAGACTCCAAAACATGGATCCAAGAAATTATAAACTGACGAGCATATTGATTATTGGAATATATTCTCTCCCTAAGCAGTGGAACAAACGCCACCAGGTCAAACTTGTTACTCTCAGTCACGATGTCTTTAAGAAGTCTGTCCAGAAGCTCTGACCCACTTTTCACATTTGGGTCTGGGTCAGCTGAAAGCTTGCTCAAACCGTCAAAAAGCAGATTAAAATGGGGTAGCACTGCTCCCCTGGCAACTTTAACTATATTGTAGAGGGCCTCGCAGGCGTAGTAGCGCAACCGGCTATCGGAGTCATTAAAGCACGTGAGTACAGGCTCGATCAGCTCTTTCAGATACAGACCCGAGTCCTTGCCGAGAGCAATGGAGCAAGCCGCTAGTCCAATAAGACCCCCTTTCCGACTGTGCGGGTGCTGTGAAAGCGCAAACTCCGAGGCCAGGATCTGGATAACATGTCTGATTTGAGTTGAATTATTCTGAGCAACAAACTCCCGAACCAGTTTCTCAATTTCCAGAGCGGCGACTTTCCTCTTCTCGTACAGTTTATCATTCAGAGCCCTGACAATGTTGGGCGTCAATGGCGAAAAGTCCTTTTCCGTGTTCATCTTCGTAGCTGCAGTTCTACCGGGAATATCCAGTCGAATCTTACGGCATGCAAAAAAGCAATTGGTTTTAATTATATTTTTTAGAAAAGATACATGAATATCCCTTGCGAATGAGGAAGTCCTGTAACGCTACGCAGCTGACTGGATACTTCCGCCGGAAATACGTCACAGACGCTACATTTATTTGGGTCCCGTTAGGCAGGAGTCGCTGTAGTTAACATCGTCCAATGCACAGTGGTTGCGTATTATATTGTTATACTAAGTCAACATTTCACAATTTTTACTCACCAGCATTTCCTTTACGTGAGGAGGATGTTGTCTGCAATGGCGAACCGCAGCGATTTACACTCGCAGCTTACCGCCATTGTGCAGACGATGGCCAAATCTGTTTTGAGTCAGGTCTGCAAAGTGGTGGAAGAAGACTCGGCCGAGCTTCGCTTGGAGTTGTCTCGGCTCCTGGTTGTTAACTCAACCTTAGCAGATAAGGTAAATAGTTTAGAGAGCGAACTTACAAATGTGAGAAAAACCAACCAACCCCAGTTTCGTCAAAGTCAACGCAGCATAGGTGTCCAAACAGTGAGCACCACAGATGGCGATGCTTGTGGTATGTCTAGCAAGAGCAGCGCTCAGATGATTTAAAACATTTTTTTTTTAAATCAGACATGCCTCTGACTTTAACCATTTTCCCGTTTGCATTTACACTTCCCAGTATCTACCTCTCCCACCATAGCGGGAATCTTTGGAAAAGATTGGTGCATGAATCTATGGAAAGATGGAGAGCCATACAGCCAAGACAACGTCCCAGAGTCACCGCAGTCCTCATACAAAGTAAGAGGAAGCTATGTTAATCATCCTAGAGCACGACAAAACACAGTGAGCAACTGTAATTAACGAAAATTCTTTAGAAGAGTTTTAGGCAATGAAGGCTTTATTGTCAGTGATTATAGATACTTAATAAGCAGACTCTTTCATTGCTGTCAAAACATACTGCAGTGAACAGATATTATGTTGCAGCTTAAGGTGAACATGTCACAGGACGCATCCAGCAACAGCCAACAAGAAACACAAGGTGAATGACTTGAACTATACCCTAACAATTTAGCAGCAAGGTGAGTCAGTTTGTTTCTTTTTTTAAAAAAAATCTTAATTATTTTTTATTGTAACAGAAGTGAAAACAAGCTTGCGTGAGAAAATAGAAGGGATTCCAGTTGGTTACCTGGCAGACAGCAGCATGTGCAGCCCGGCATTTGATCCCTATGCTCAACAAGCTAGGTCTACAGATGGCACTGAAGAATCCTCTGTGCAACTCTTGGCCAGTGATGAAGAGAAGACCCTCAGTTCTTACATCATAGCAATCGAAGAGGATGACGATGACGTAGAGTTTGTTCAAGAAAGCCAGCAGGAGCCAACAGTGAGTGCTTCAGATGGCTCGAGTCTCAGCAAGCTGCAAACATTAGCCAACACCTTTGAAAAAACCGCTGCTCTTAACAAAGTTTCAGACAGTGCGTCTCATAGCATTTCTAAAGAAACTACCACAGAAAGATTAATTTGTCACATATGTGACAGGACATTTTCCCACAAGGTTACTTTAACAATCCACATGCAATCACACAAGTCAAACTTCTGTGGTGTCTGTAAGAAGAGTTTTCCTGACAAAGATGCGCACATATGCGACCCTTCCGCTGGCCCTGACGGGGACGGTAGGTTGTGTCCAGTGTGTGGAAAGAAATTTGCAAATCCATCAGCTCTGAGGATTCACAGCGTTGTCCACACTGGTGAGAAACCGTACAGCTGCAACATGTGTGGAAAACGATTTTCTCAGAAAGGCAATTTAAAATGTCATCAACGTGTTCATACAGGAGAAAAGCCATATCATTGTGTTAAATGTGGAAAGAGCTTCTCCCAAAAGATCAGCCTCAAACAGCATTTAATGGCACCCCACTGTGTTGAGAATGACAAACCCACATGAAAACTGGAGCTGAATGATCTCTGTAAATTCTTTTTTTTAAAAAAACATGCATTACATCTTATAAATGAAGTTCTACTTCTAATGCATATAATGGCAGTTATATTTGAGATTCGTTTATCTGTTGTATTCATTTTAACATGACAGTTGAATTTGGATTAAGATTGGGATGTTCTGATTTCTTTTTAATAAAAAGGGATGTTTTTACTCGATTCAAATTTTATTTCATACAAGTTATTACACTCAGACATGCAGGTGTGCATGAAAAGGGGCAGCTTTATAAATAACACTTCAGATCAATATGAATTAATCCCACTTTTAAGTCGGTACCAATACATTTCTCATTACATAGACATCTGTTTCTTAAACAGAAGCAAATATTTAAATAAAACTTATTTGACCCACTACAGCACATTATTTCATAACAGCCATACTAATAAAAAGCATCCAAAGACATTTTCATTTAAATATTTTGACATCAAGATTTCACAGATTTCCAATTTAAAAAGCCCTGCTTATGTCAGGTTTAAAACAAACAAAAAAATTACAATAAACATGGATAACATAAAGCTGTGCTGAGGTTTTTAGATATGAAGAATGACTTGTTTTCCTATTACATTGTTGAAGAGGTAGTTTGACATGTTTGTGCTACAATCTTGCTGGACCACTTGTAAAAAATTTTCATTTTGGCATTAGAGACACGTCCCTTTAATCTGAAACTGACAGAGGTATAAATAAGTATGTACAGTGAAGAATATTCAGTATTTGAGCATTAAAACCACAGTTAAATGTGCACACCAACTAACTTCATGTCCTCTCTACATCCAGGTTTGCTGCCTGGAAGTTCTATCCTTAGCATCCTTTGACCATATATTCACTGTCCCTCCTCTATGCATGTCCAAAGCACATGAGCCTCTGGATTTATCGTCTCACTCTTGATCCTATCGATCCTCATCACTCCCACAAAGAACCCCCAACATCGTCATCTCTTCCTCCTTTCTTCTTTTCAGTGCAACCACACAGCATTGCTGGTCTCTCTTGTGAACCTTTCCCTTCATTCTTGTTGACACGTTTCTCCATCTGTTGTAAACTGCTCGCACACGCTCACTGTGAAAAGGTCACTGTTATTTGTTTTAGGCCGCTGCAGTATTTAAAAAGTCAAACTACACTGTTAACTGTGTGCCATTGCTATATTGGCTAGATGTGTTGTCAGTTTTACATAGGTATTTTTGGCATGTTGTAGCACGGCTATTATAATTAGCTGTTTTGATCAGAGTATACTGATTGTTGATTTAATTAAAGCACTGATGGTGATTTAAACCATACTTGTATGCGTAACATTTTCCACAATCGACACAGCTGTAAGGCTTTTCACCAGTGTGTGTTCGGAGATGTATGTTGAGAGAGCTTTTCTGGGAAAAGCTTTTGCCACAGCCTTGACAACTATATGGTTTCTCCCCAGAATGAACACGCTGATGAAGCTTCAGATATGTTTTTTGTGCAAACTTCTTGCCACAAACTAAGCAGCTGAATGGCTTCTCACCAGAATGTCGCCTGATGTGGACTTTTAAACTGCTCAAATAATTGAATATTTTTCTGCAAAACAGGCACTCAAACTGCTTTGCTGGCTTCATTGGTTTTGGTTGAACCGAGGCATTATTATTATTATTGTTCATATTATTTGTGAAGTCTGAATATTCTGAAGTGGCTGAACAAGGTTTTGTATTATCCACCAGGGCACTCAAGGTTGCATCCTCTATTATTTTGTCCATAAATGTCGGCTGTGAGCGTAGCGGTGTATTGCTGTCATCCATCATGGGAAAATTGCCCAATTCTGGGTCAAGTGGCAGCGCATTAACGGATCTTTGAAGCATGCTTTGCTCGTCAATCATTCCAATAACTGTTGAAGGAAAAGCAACTCAGTTAAATCATGCATATTCATTATGACATTTTTTCCCCTCATTTAAAAATCAGACAGACATACTTTTTCTATTATCTGAAATGCTCATCTGCTGTCCAATGGGATGGTCATCGTAGGCCTCTTCCTTTATAAAAATGAGTTCTGGCTCTGTCTCCAGCAAGTTAACTGCCTGTTGAAAGATGCCACAGACGTTTAAGCAAAGACTAATTTTTAAAAAAAAAAGATAAATAAAAGCTAACGGTAGATAGAAAACTGACCTGTGACCCCATGCTTGTTGTAGCCCCAGGCTCCAATGTCTCCTTCCTCTGAAGGGAGAGTTTCTCATCTCTCCACAGATCCATGCACCAGTCTTTTCCATAAACCCCATCGATTGATGGAGCAGGTTCTGCAACGCAGAGTTCAGGTAAACACTTACCTCAATATTAAATTTAAGAGCTAGGAATTAAATGTAACTCAAATGTAACATGGCGAATGCCAATCAAAAGGTCAAAAGTTCCACCCCATTAATTTGGGCGTAAAACAATGGGATAGCCCCCTTTTGGCAAAACGACCAAGATAAAAACGGACATGCTATTTGAGGTGGTGCTCACCTGCTGGCTGTCGGCGGCTGACACAGCTGACATGTGAGGGGTATGTCTGCGCTTCCCTCGCTGCTTTCAGCTGGACCTCCAGTGAGTAACATCTCCTTTTCAGGGCTTCATTCTCCGTCTTGTGAAGAGATATTTCGGTGAGCAGAACGGAGGAACATTCATCAGCCAGGTTTCCTATTTCTATCAAAGCCGCCTTCGTTAGATTTTCAAGGACAGCCGCTAATTGCATTCGGAAGTTGCGGCTTGTGGTGTCGCACATCATCCCTACAGAAATGCTGAGTATCCTAAAATGTGAGATTTACAGTCTAGCGACAGTTCTGTCTGCCGATCAAATATTTTTTTGTCGAGGAATATGTCGCAATGAATTGTGGGAAAAACGACAGCGCTGCGGCCTCGCAGGCTGTATGACACGCCCAATTTGATGCACGACACACCCCCTTAGAGCTTTGTGATTGGTAGTGCCTCCTAGTGGCTACAAACCGCTAATGCAGCCAGTTAATAGTATTGGTGAATACATTTAGATAAAGAACAAACATTTTTTCTTTTTTCTGTGTAGGGTTCCGAAAGTTTGATTGACAGCTGCTTTTACCTTCTGCTGTAGGCACAGTTTCCAAATCTGTGAACATAGTTCCCGACATCATTAGTTTACCGACATCGCTATTATAAAAACTGTGCAGTGCTCAAGACATTGTGGATGGTTGGTTTAATATTGACAAAAAACAACAATAAAGATAATCTGTTTATTGGTTTAATGTAAATTTACATACCTCAACTTGAGTGCAGTAAAAAAGAAACATACTGATGTTTTGACATTTTATATCAAGACTGTAAAAAGCAGTTGATACACAAACTGGAACAAAAATAAAGAAACATAGGTTTTTCCATTACTTAATGTCCCACCAACAGTCAGAGGATTTAATTCAATAACATGCATCTTCACATTAGAATCTATTCTAGATGAGTTGCAAGGTGTTTTTTCAGATTACAGTTTTTAGTAAAACCCTTGCCACATTTCATACAAACAAAGGGTTTTTCTCCAGTGTGAGTACGTAGGTGCATATCAAGAGTACATTTCTGAGTAAAGCCCTTTCCACAAATAGAACAACGGTATGGCTTCTCCCCTGTATGTGTACGCTGGTGTGTATAAAGGTGCCCCTTTTGTGCATATCTTTTTCCACAAAGTGAGCATCTGAATGGTTTCTCTCCTGTGTGACTTCTTTGGTGAATTTCAAGTTGGCTGAAGCATCTGAAGTTTTTACCACATTGCAGGCAGCCCAATCTCTTCGTTACAGAGTTCCTTAAATTATGAAGCTTCACATTTCTGTGCATACTAAAGTTCTGGGAGGCAATATTTTGACCATAGTTTTTCCCAGCCTCGTGGTTTGTGTTTGTCTGTGTAACCTCTGAACTCCATTGTGTTTCCATCGGTCCCGTTCCACTTAGATGTGACTGAGTGCTCAGGATGACCAAGCTGTCAGGGAGAAGGGACTGCTGATGCTCTCCACTAGATTTAGGACATGACCTTACCTCTGGACTCTTCTCGGTGCCTGTGACAGCTTCCTTCCCTTGTGACAAAAGAAACAATGCATGTTAACATCTGAAACACCTTAACATCGATGAACTTGGTATCATTTTCTACAAGTGACAGTGTAGAGATTCCCATATTTTATTACTCACCAGTGTCATGTGTCCTGTCATGCTTGATGACTAACTCTGATGGTTCCTCCTTCACAACTAATACTTCAAGCTCTTTGGGAGGATTTGAGAGCTAATAAGAGATAGATGTTGTTTTAAGTTATCTACTGCGAACAATTATAAATAATAATAATATAAATAATTATTAAAAAAAGACTTAATGTAAACAGTGATTCACCTCCACTGCAGGATCTTCACTTTGCAAACTGCTACTGTCACTGGACCAAATTCCTCTCTCTTCTGGGTTATCTCTGAGATGCCAAAACTTGTATTAATATTTCCATCAGGACATGCATCAGAGGTTACGACAGGTTTGCTTCTATTTTAGCAACACAACACTCACGACAATACCTTCCTATGGCACGTCCTGTCCTGTCTGGCTCCGCCACTCTGTCCTCCAGACCACCCCTCACCCTCAAACATGCTGCGGCCGCCGTGTCCTGCCTACTCCCCTGTGCAATATAAAGCAGTTTCTCCATCAGCTTCAGTTTCTCTGTTAGCGACGCGATCTCGTTTCGCCCCCGTGTGATCTCTATTTTCAACATCTTTGACTCGATCTCTACCAATTTGCTTATTTCCATTACGACCGCTTTGGATAACGCGTCCATGATGGAGACGAGATGTGTTTGAAAAGAAAAAACCGCCGTCATGATTTTAAGATTTGGGTTTAGAAAAAAAAAAAGAAATGCACAAGAATAGTCAAATGCAGGCCGGAGTTTGTTAACTAGTAAATAACGTTAAAGCTATATAGTAACACTACAGGACCCACGCGTGTGTATTCACGCAACACAAGTAAGAATCACTTTCGTCGTTGCATGAATCCAGTGGCCCCCGCTAGTGGCTGGTATATGAATTACAACTGTTCAGGATCTTACGGACCATAATGCAATGCGATTGTAACTCTGAATATGATTGGCTAGTGGGCGCTTGTGTCAGGAAGTGGAGTAGCGTCTGCCGACTAAAAACCTCACCATGATAATCTCTTCCTCTATTTAAGACTCTTAGGAAACAAAGGTAAATTTAGTTTTGTATGATTACTACTAGAATTCACATTACACTCAGCATCAATTTTTTAAAATAGTTTTGTTATTCTTTCTACCTTGCCCTACTTAAAGTGTAAATTAATTTGGTCCTTGCTATGTGAATGATTTCAACAATTCAGATTTAAGGTGGAAAGACAGAGAGGATTTACGTTGGTCATGTTCACGAATTCATTGCACAACTGTGTTGAAATGGGCTTCCTTCTATTACTCTAATCCTCTTGTGCTGCATGGTCCCTGTGTTCACGTAGTTGTCATGGCTGGCAGACGTGTGCTCGTGTTCCCCTCCTCGGTGGAGCTTGGACCGGTGCTTGCACACTTGGTGACATCGAGGGCTGAGAAAGCCATCGCTTCTCATGGCAGGTTCTCCCTAGGCCTGTCGGGTGGAAGCCTTGTGTCTATGCTCAGCAAAGAACTACTTGCCCTGCCAAATTTGGACTGCAGTAAGTGGATAGTTGGTTTCTGTGATGAACGACTTGTTCCGTTTGATGATCCCGATAGCACATATGGACTCTATAAGGTATCTCCTCGCTGGTAAAGTTTACGTATATCAAGTTGACATGAATCCAGAGTCCTGGTTGCATTCTTGCCAAATGCATCTTGTGTTTTCCTCTTTTCCAGAGCCACTTATTTTCCAAAGTAAACATTCCTGCCAGTGGGATCTTAACCATTGACTCGTCTCTGCCAGTAACTGATTGTGCTGAAGACTATGAACGCAAACTAAAAGAAGTATTGCATTTTTTTAATAGACAGTTTGCATTTTAAAAAAATTCACTCATCTTTTTCCTCCTATATTGATTGACGATTCGTTGATGTTTCCACAAAGCTCTATGCTCTATGTTCTGCAAGTAAACAGAGTTGCAGGTAAATCTAAGGTTATTAGAGGATACCTCTAATCTTTGGTGTGATCATTTTACCGTAGCAATAACACCATGTTTATCTTTAATTTAGCAGATTTATAGTGTGCAGCAGAGAGACACCGGTGCTGAGATCTCTAACGTTGTCATACTCATGTAATTATGAACATGGAGCCAGCTAAAAGATCATCATGGACACTTAAATAGTTAAATTCTGACATGAAAGACAGAGTTTTGACTTATTTTTGAAAGCGAGAACAAAGGATACATGCATTGCATCACGCGATCAGTATGGAGGCGTCAAAGGTGTCGAGCAACTTTGTTTACCTCAGTTGTATCAGATAGTGCTGCAACTCTTTTTGCCTCTTAACCTCCAAACAAATGGGTGAAATTTCTCCCTGCCTTTTAATTTTATCTGAACTCTTATTTTTATGCCATGAATTCTTTCAGATTATAAAATTCTTTAGAATTTCATCAGAATTACTTTTGGATTTTTAAATTTAGGCCTTTCCAGGGGATGGTCTTCCTGTGTTTGACCTTCTCCTGTTGGGTATGGGGCCTGATGGACACACCTGCTCCCTTTTCCCGGATCACCCTCTTCTGGAGGTGAGGACCACATGTGTCTGAGTTTGTGTGATGACTTTTTATGCTTAGAGATGATTGCTTTCACACTAACTTTATCATATTATGCTGTTAACCCTGTATGCCAGATGTGTGCTCACATTCACGAGTTCAGATAAGTTTTTATAGTTCTCTCCAAGATAAACTGTTCCTTACAAAATGTTTATTTGTGACATTTTAAACTAAGCAAATGTTTGCATATTTCTGACCAATCCAAAATATGTCCTGTCCATTGAAGCAAAAATGCATGTAAAGTTCCACTGTGGCAAACCTCTGCAATGTTGTAGAGCCCAATCTGATAGTGAAAGAACAATGTGTATTTTGAAAATTCTTTTCAAAATGTTGGGATATGTGGATAAATTACAGGTTTAAATATACACACATCTTGGTGTAGCAAGCCTGTAAAGCTGCCTGAATGAACTTGCACCTAGCATAGGCCAGTTACTTTTTATGCTTGGGTTGTGGTTTTTGCCACTTATGAGTGACTGCATTATGTATGAACCATCGCTGTGTTGGACATACTCCACATCCAGGAAACCAACAAGATTGTGGCCCCCATCTCAGACTCTCCCAAACCACCGCCGCTGCGTGTAACTATGACTTTTCCAGTTGTGAATTCTGCACGCTGTGTGGCTTTTGTGTCAACAGGAGGAAGCAAAGCGCCAGTTTTGAAGGTAACATTTAGTTAACAAAGGAATGCCACACTCCTAAAACCATACTGTTTGATAAAAGATGCAAAATCCTTGAGACATGGAACTTTAAAATGTAGTTTGAAGGCCTGCACTTCTGTTGCCATTATCACAAACTGTGTGTTGCATTTTTTTTTTTTAAATGTATGTTTTATACATGTATCTATTCTGTATATTTAGTATCTTACATGCATGCTGTACTGAACTACAATGTGATAATTATTGTTCAGTACTTTACTTTTTAAACATTGTCACTTTTTTCTTTCAGGAGGTGCTGGAGGGCAAGGGGGATTCCCTTTTCCCAGCAGCCCGTGTTCTCCCCACTAATGGTGAGCTGTTTTGGCTGGTTGATGACCCCGCTGCTGCCTCTCTCACCATCCAGGTAGAGAGGCTAAGCTCAGGGGCCAAATTATAGAGCTGTCCATCTAGCCACATTATAAAGAAGGAAGAAAGCAACACGGGTGTGGAAGCATGAATGAAGACAAAGTTACAGATCATGTCAACATCCCAACTTAAAAATTCTATTTGTTTTATCGACAGCAAATTGGTATAGATCGATACTGAAGAAATCTCAGTTTATTGGGAATGTGTGTGTTATGGTGAGCTTTCATTGAGCAATCAAATAAAAATGTCATAGTGGAAAAAGTTGAGGATTTAAATTAATAATACATTAAACTACTGATTAACAAAATTCTCTACATTTGTTTTGCTCCTTCTCCCCAGTTTGCGTTTACTTCAGAAAGTATTCGAGCAACTGTACTTACGTGTCAATAAAGCAACAATTGTAATAAGAGTTCACTTTTGTTTTGTGGTTATGGGGACGCTATCCCTTTAAGGCGGCGCGTCCCCTTTAAAGCTCTCCTTGGCAGCGTTGTCGCCTCGGGCCGCAGCACACATCGGTCATGATAGCGCACAAGAAGATAACTTTTACGCAGCGCTCGTTCCTATTCACAGATGTTTCCCAGTAATCCTTGATTTATTGCCACAATGTACGGTGTCGCCCACTCCCCCGCTGTCCTGCTGCTCTTGCTCCTCTCCTCCTGGTGCCTTCCATCCCGGGGGTATTTTGCTGAGGAGCGCTGGAACCCCGAGTCTCCGCTGCTCGCTCCGCGGGTCCTGCTCGCCCTCATCTGCAGAAACTCTGAGCACTCTCTACCGTATTTCCTTGGCACCATTGAGCGTCTTAATTATCCCAAGGAACGTATGGCTTTATGGTAAGTTGTGCAATTTAAATATTATCAAGCTCCATGTTGGTGTGGAACTCAGCTCGTCGTCTTACAGTCGCCGTTGCGCAATGAGATAAGAATATTTATTTCTCCTGCTCAGAGTAATATTTTAAAAATAAAATACGACAGAACATGCGAAAGTAACCGGGGGATGAACCCCAATGCAAGGGCAGCGTATCACCGGGGGCTACACCGCGTAGAAAAAGTCGCTGCCTAAACAAAGTAGTGACGAATCCAGAGAGAAATCGAATTACTTTAGTACGGGGGTAGGAAGATCTCTGCGGTGCCATGAGTTGAGGTGTATACGTGGAGGGGAGGGACGCCACTGATGTGTCCACAAGAGGAGCTGTGTGGTTGGAATGCCAAGTGTCCCCCGTCTCCCCACCGTGGAGCCTGACCTGAAGACTTGAGCCTGTCAGGACACGGTCACAGTTTACAACCAGCTCCACTTTAAATCGTTAGTTCATATTTGCTAAGACAGGCAGATTTAGGTTTAGATCTCTTTCACAAGCCATTGTAAAACAAACTATCTGTCCTGTTTAATCAGAGACAGGGTAACATTACATCTCATCCTGTGTGAGGAGACCTGGTTCTTTCAACTCCACAGCCTAAAGGCCTTCACTTAACCTACTTTGGAGGAAATTTTAGACTGACATTTGCTGTCTAGCTGTTCCAGACGGACTTTCACTGGTGCTGTAACTGTTGGGGAGATCAACTACATGTTACGGACCATTTAAACACACGTCCGCCACGCTGGGGTACAATTTAAGGATAGTGAAAGGAAGTTGTCGCATTACTAAAATTCACTCTTCCACTAACTTCACTTGATCTTTGATAAATGGAGCTGTTTAATCTCTGTTTTAGCACTTATATAAACATGTTTGAGGTGATGTAAGTTTTGTTTAGTCCCTGAAAATACAAACTCAATCTGGAACATCCAAACGGAGTTATAAACACTACACGACATGATGCACTCACTTGTAAGTTTGCCACATCTTTGCAATTTGAATGAGCCAAACTGACATTTAACTTTTTGGTGTCTTTAATTAGCTCGAGAGCAACTGCAGCTTTTTATAGAGCAAACCTCTACAGTATCTCATTTTATTTGTGTCTATGAACCAGTAGTGGATATTTTAGAACCTCTGCATCAGAACAGCCAAAGTAATTGAAAGTTTACGATATTGAGGAGAGGCAGAGTCTCACAGATCTCTGTCCAGTAAATTCTATCCTTGTCCTGGACAAAATGTGATCTCAGGATTTCTCTTCTTAGGAAACCAGGAAAAATCCAAATCCTGTCTGTTCCGGCCTTTTGTTATCTGAGCTGTGGTATCACCTTTCAAATCTTTCATTAGCTTGAACTCAGCCTGGTGCACCTGTTACATTCACCATTGTGGTGCTTCCCATCTACGGTCATCTTTTTATCTTGTCGCCTTTTTTTATTGTGGTTTTCAGGGTAGCGACTGATCACAACCAGGACAACACCACAGTCATTCTACACGACTGGCTTGTGAAGATGCAGAGCTTTTATCATAATGTGGAATGGAGGCCAAAAGAGAAACCCATGTAAGTTACAAGATATTGGCTGCTTCTCCATGAGGCCTCAGGCAGTAAGAATTGCCCCGTTGTATTTGTATAGACATTATGAGGATGAAGCGGGCCCAAAGGACTGGACAGATCTCCGTTACGAGCACGTCATGAAACTTCGACAAGTGGCTCTGGAGTCAGCTCGTGAAATGTGGGCAGATTACTTTATGGTAGGCCGGCAAACGGTATCCTCTCAATCCTCTGAGTCTTTATTTTATTACACAAGCAGTCTATTTAATGTTCAAGACCAGCGTTGGCTGTCTGAACTGTGCAGTTCGGTGATGCCACTGACTAATCTGTGTGTCCTGCCTGCAGCTGGCAGACTGTGATAATCTCCTCACCAATCCTGACGTCCTTTGGATGCTCATGAAAGAAAATAAGACCATCATCTCTCCCATGCTGGAATCTCGTGCTGCCTACTCAAACTTTTGGTGTGGGATGTCCTCACAGGTGGGGTAATATTTCATTTCCTCCTATCTGTGGTTTGACTGCAGTCGGCCAGCTGTGAACCAAGCCTGTCTCGCCAGGGTTACTATAAGCGTACCCCAGCCTACATACCCATTAGGAAGCAGGTACGCAAAGGCTGTTTTGCAGTTCCAATGGTCCACTCCACCCTCCTCATAGACCTCAGGAAAGAAGCCTCCAGGCAGCTGTCCTTTCACCCCCCACACCCAGAATACAGCTGGGCATTTGATGACATCATTGTGTTTGCTTTCTCTGCTCAGATGGCTGGTATTTAAACTTGTTACACTTTTCATTTTTCCCCCTTTTAATCCAATAGTTGCAATTTAATTTCACCTTCTGTATCCTCTCAATAGATGTTCAAATGTTTGTATGCAATAAAGAGACCTATGGTTACCTACCAGTGCCACTGCGATCCCACAATACTTTGCAAGATGAAGCTGACAGTTTCCTGCACTGCCTTTTGGAGGCCAGTGGTAAGTAATTAGCATTCAGTTCTCTTTTTTCATCTGACTTGAGGTTAGAACTTGTTATTCTGCTAATTTATGTAATGACAGCGTTCAAGATGCTTGTATGCGTATCTTTTCTTTATAAAACTCTTTTGAATGCTTAGCACGCAATCCCCTGGTGATGCCATCCAAATATATACATGTTCCAAGGAAAAAAACTGACAAAATGGGGTTTGATGAGGTGAGGAAAGAGTGATGCCTAAATTTCCTTTTCACCACCCACTTTAAATGTCCCACTCACTCATAAACTTGCTTGCTTATATACGTAGGTGTTTATGGTTAACCTGAAGAGGAGAACTGACCGCCGAGAGCGCATGCTGAGGGTGTTATATGAACAAAAGATTTCCTGCAAGATTGTTGAAGCTGTAGACGGAAAGTAAGTTCCGGTTTTGCAGAGTGAGCTTTATGAAGAATTTTGCATTTCCGTCCGTGCTCTCCCAACTTCCCCTCTTCTCTTTGCAGAGCCATGAATATCAGTGAGATTCATGCTTTGGGCATCCACATGCTCCCTGGCTACAGTGACCCTTATCACGGTCGCCCACTCACCAAAGGAGAGCTAGGATGCTTCCTCTCTCACTATAACATATGGAAAGAGGTGAAAATGCAACGTCATTCATCCAGACGTGCGTGAAGCAGAGAGATTGGTGGAAGTTTGATAAATCTGTCTGGTCTTAGATTGTGAAGCGCCGTCTGCGCACCTCCTTGGTTATTGAAGATGACCTTCGCTTTGAGGTCTTCTTTAAGCGCCGTTTGATGGACTTAATGACAGAGGTGGAAGAGGAAGGCCTTGACTGGGACCTCATGTGAGTTGGCACCTATTTCCACTAATATATATTTTTAAGCTGCTCTTCAGTGCTTCTTTCTGTTTATTTCAGTTACATTGGTCGGAAGAGAATGCAAGTTGAACGGCCAGAGAAAGCGGTCCCTAATATTCACAACTTAGTGGAAGCAGACTATTCTTATTGGACTCTAGGTTACATGATCTCACTGCAGGGTGCAGAGAAGCTGCTGAATGCAGAACCACTGAAGAGGGTTTTACCAGTGGATGAGTTTCTTCCCATCATGTACAATAAACACCCCGTGTAAGCGTTTGTTGTCCAGTAAATATATGTACATCTACAGATGGCTTCTTCCTATTGTGGTGTTTTTTACGTTACATTCTCCTTCCCAGGTTCGATTACATGGAACAGTTTGAAACCAGGGACCTGAAGGCATTTTCAGTCGAGCCCCTGCTAGTGTATCCAACACACTACACAGGTGACCAAGGCTACATCAGTGACACAGAGACCTCCACAGTGTGGGACAATGACAAAGTCCCGACAGACTGGGACAGAGAGCGCTCGGGAAAAACAAACGAACAGGCGGAGATCAGCGTTGAAGCCCAAAATTCGAACGTGCTCCAGTCTCCTTGGGATAATACAGCCCGAGATGAGCTGTGAGAGGAGCCAATTTTATGCAGAAATGGACCAATTTTGTCATTTTGTGTCTTTGTGCTTTTGGATTCATTTTGGAATAACCCAAATAGCTGTTGGTAAAAGAATGGATCAAACTACTGTGCTTTTCCAAAGGTGGGTAATTTTTATTTTTATTTTGGATCACATCCAAATGGGTATTTTTGGTGTAAGAAAGGCTTAATAACATTACCCAGGAAAAAAAGATTTACACTTTATTTATTCTGTTGATGTTGTTGCCAAAAATCTTTTGTATGAAATTGGTTGGTTTCAGTTATGAGTGCTGCACAGACATGTTAGTTGTCGCATTGTGCTAAAAATCAAAGGTTTTATTTTTTAAAATTGGATGTAGAGTATATTTTTATACCGTTTTCTCAGGCATAAAATGGCACACTAGGAAGACAGTGTAAAAAGCCCAAATCATTCACTTTATACACTGCTGTTAACTACATGCGAAGGGCTGATTTTATTTTATTTTTAATTTTTTACTGTCCATCCCAAGGTTGCCGCGGAGCTTTTGTAACTTGTTTTACCTTTAAAAGCCCTGAAGATGTCACCATTTCACTGTTCCAGCACGAGTTACAGCCACACACTCCAACCACATGGCAGACATTTTGCAAAATGTCAGGATGACCTTGATGTAACATTAAACATTTTGCTGTGCCTCAAGCTGTGTGATTTGGGCAGAATCAAATAAATCACAATTGGAGTGGTCACATTCATGCGTGACACCAGTTTGATTTTTTGATTTCTGTGGACGGTAGATTCAAAGATGATAGTGTTTTATAGACCTATTCTGGTGCAGGTCCCACAGCCACCTTCTCATTGTGTGCGGTGACAGCGCGGGTGGGGCCAACAGTGACAGCAAAAACACTTCCTCTTCCCATCTTTGTGAAAACATTTGCCAATCTCCACTCTACTTGCAAAGGTTCTTTTTTTCAGAGTGCAAACGGCAGCCAGCTCCAAACAGCAGGATGAGTTAAGTGTGTCATCGTGAGCATAAACTGCAGCACACATTTCCTGCCCACTTATTTGACACATCCCTTCACAGTGTATCGTAGCAGGGCCCTTAAGTTATGTGTGAGTGGCGCTGCTAGGATTTTATTTCTGCGACAGTGGTGAAGAAATGGACAAAAGTCAAGTGGAAGACAAAGTTGCTCCTCAAACCACAGGTGAGCACAAGAACGTGAGATAAGGTAACGCTGAGAAAATATTCATTCATACACAAGACACTAACCCAGTGGTAACCTTATTTTGTGTGACTGATTTTGATACATTTCACATTTTCTTCAGAAATGTAAAGTTTGTGAGTGTTGTGTATTTCTATGACTACATGCCATGTTTTTAATATGCATGAACCTCTTCCTGTAAGTTGGTATTTGAAGTAAAATTAATTTTACAGTAAATTTGAACAACTTTTTTTAAAAACTGCAACACTTCTTGTGTGAAAATTGAGCAGGATGTGGTTGCATGAAATGGAGATCTCTCTGTGGAAGCTTCTTTCATTTGGTGCCTCTATGTAAATGCTCGTTGTTTTTTATTAAACTTCTTCCTATAGACCCTTTTTCAATTACTAGTTTTAAGATTCTGCGTTGTCATCTAAATGTGCTGTGTCTTCTTTTTTTGTATTTTATGTTGCACTTAATTGGTATTTCTGTCAGAAATGTAAAAGAAAAAGTGACAATAGTCTGTCTGTCTGTCTCTGTCTGTCTGTCTGTCTCTGTCTGTATATTTATTTTGTTAGGGCTGATTGTGTGTAGTTTGTGTGGGGTTGCAGCATTTCCTATCTATGCCTATGTCATTGACAGTAAGAGTATCTTTTAAGATCATCAGTTTAACTTTAACATTTCAGATGTGCAGAAAATACATCCCAAGTATGAGCCTAAGCGGTACAGTGAGATCTTCAGAGATTTTGACAATCTCGATTTGTCTCTGATTTCTTGGTAAGTGTTTTGCCTTCTTCTGTCTGCTGCCTTGCTCCTCTTGAATGCTTTGACTTGACTTGAACCAAGAAACGCGGTGATGTTTGAACATAGAAAGCAGGAAATGGGGGCCCTTTTTTTAAAAAAAATCTGGTGATTGGAGGAGAATTAGAAATGGTGCAGCTATCAAAATAGGTGCAATATTTAAGTAGGCTGCAATGCGTCTCAGTCAGCCACAGCAGATCTGATGTTTTGTTGGTTTTGTTGTGGGAGCAGATATTTCCTTATCAAAAACATCTTTCTTCTGTTCAGTGCAGAGGAGGATCTCCTGGCCGATACCAACACACAGCCCACTAGAGAATCTGACTCTGCTGAATGCAAGGAGCAGCACGATGCATGTGTAAGAGGACAATTCCTGGAAAAACAAAAGATTGAAGATTATGTGAATTTAGCCTCATTTGAATGAGTCTAATTATATACATATACATATTTTTTCAACAAGTGTGAAGCTTCTCTGTTTCCACTGAAGCGTGCTGAAGCCAACGAAGCTGATGGAAGTCAGTCAGGTATGATTTTAGGTATAGCAGAGGTCTTAGTAACTAAACCAGTATTACAAATCTATATTTATTCTATATTTGTAAGTTAATGTTTGGGTCATTGGATTAATTGTGCAGCCACTATTTTCTATCGCCCCCATATTACCCAGTATTTAGATGTTTCTCATGTCTGGGTGAGTTGTAATTGCCTGGTCGTTACAAGATTAAGATAAAGTAGAGGATTAAAGCAGCAGACAACTGCTCTTAAATGTAACCTCGTGCACAAAAAGAACTCGGGGGCTGTTCAGTGTTGCTGAGGAAGGAAAAACAAGGATGAATGTTTAAAAAAAAATCATGTTTCGACATTTCAGTCTTTTAACAAAAATACAATTCCAAGAATTTCAGTCTCATTCTGAATCAAACGGGCTACAGTTCACAGTAAGAGATTAGTAATTACAGCAACGGGTTGCATTTAAGGAGCACGCTGGAAATAGAAATAGGCAGGGGAAAGATGTATCTCTGTTTTGGAAGACCTTTTTTTAAAGACTGAACATGTTTCAGCCTACTGATGACGTGCCTAATGTCATCTCTGCGATCACTCTCCAGTCCATCGACCGTGTATAACTGCTCACAATATTGTTGGAAATGGACTTCCTCTAATTCACCAGGAGTTCCACACCAGGAGGTCAACTTCAGTCAGCACTCCTCTGAAGACGAGCACTTTGCAATCTGGATCTTGGAAGATAATCCCTAATTCGAGTGCAGGAGGTCATAGTCAGAGGGAAGCTGCTGCATGCTGAGCCCTTCCCTTGGGGGAAGAGGAAGAAGGCTATAGGAGGTCAAACTTGCTCGTTCTGACTACAGCATAAGAAAATTTGTGTCTGAGTCAGGAACTTGATTAAGATGTTGCCTTTCTGGAATGTCAAAAAGTTCATTTTTATAGTTTTGCTGAAAGTTGTACGCTGCGCTGGCCTCTTGTCCAGGGTTTGGCCCTACTCTCACGTCAAGTCAGCTGGAATAATCCACAGTCCCCCCGCGCCACCACCAAGGGATAAAGCAGTAGATGATGGATCTGTGCACGGCAACCAGAGAGGAAGTGTGTGAGAGTCCAATCATAGTCACACACACGCATCAGCCTGTTTTAGAATGAGTCACAGAGGAAGAGCCTTCCTCAGTGTTAATGCTCCGACTGCCTGACGTGGCACCAGATTGCACAACAGCACTGACTGGAGCGGCGAGTGCCCGACTCCAGTCAGACTGCCCGACTGATGGAAGTGAACAGGTGTGAGTGGGAGGGGCCAAAGAGAGGAAGAGCAGAGAGGAGGGAAGCTAATAAGCTAAAGCTGTTTGTCTTTAGTGCAGGGAAACCCTCTGTCATCAATCCACATGGCTGGATTGAAAAGGCTGCATTGTGCATTGGACTGAAAAGGCTGCATAGTGTTTACATGCAAGAGATACCTACAGACAGTGTGCTGAGATCTACTGGAAACAGCAGGACATTTATTCAGAGGAACAGCTATGACTTGTCATTTACAGTCATTGATTCCTGTTTTGGGTTTGTGTATACCTTTTGTGACATTGATTTTTTCAAGCATCCTTATTTTGTCTGAAAGATGGATAACTGCCACCATAGTTTAGACAGGCGGGGGGGTGCAAGGTGTCTCTTGAGTGGTGCGAGCGGTAGAGAGAAAACGTGGCGTGTAACCCAATGGACACTGTGTGATCCCTGGGTACAGCTCCAAGTCTGTGGAGCCCACAGTGATGCTGATGTCCTCCCTCTCAGCCCAGGAAGCAGACCTAGCCCTCTGTCGCTGTGATGATGGAGTGGAGACGGCACTGCAGTACACCAAGATGTGGTGCCGCTACGCCAAAGATCTCCTAGCCTGGATGGAGAAGAGAATCAGCTTGGGTAAGTGTTATTTCAGCATTAATGTCTTCCTACCATTCCACTGGACTCTTAAAGTTCTGATTCATTAGCATAGTCGGACCTATTCTGTAATGTGTGAGTATGTATGCCCATGTGAATGTTGTGACCACCTGGTGAGATACGTACTGCATGCACACAGAAAGGATTAGACGGCAGATTACCAAGACAGGAATGTGGACAGACCATGATTATCAGCTTGTGTAGGTGCCCCATGTCCAGACAGGGATCACAGGCTCCCAACTACATCAGTCCCACTCAAAACACAGAATAACAGCAGAGTCCCCTTGTTTGGTAGTGTGATGCAGGTTTGAAGTAATACTAATAATAAATAATCCTCAATTGAGGTTTGATTCTCATTAGGGTGGATTGTAAACATAGACCAATATTGTGAGAGTGGCAGTGATAGTAGACACGTAAGGCTGCAGCTCAGTAAGCTAATATTTAGTACGGTTCACATTGATTGGTAAGTTTCCTCTCTTCCTGTCCAGGGTCATGAGAAAACAGACACCACAAACTGGATTGATTGACAACTCTAACATGCAAGTCTCAAAGTTTTATCTTTTTTTTTCTTTTTAGAGCAAGAGTTTGCAAAAAATGTGATCAAGACAGCCGAGGGGGCCAAAACCAATGTGGGACACCAGGTAAATCTTTGCTTTCTGGAGCACTATAAAGGAGGTTTTAATGGCATAACAATATAACCTCAACCATGCACACATTGCTAAAATTCCTGTTTCAGTTTTGCTACATTAAAAAAATGTTTTTTTATCAAGTTGCTGTTTGTTTTTGTAGGAAATGATGCCCCTGCAATACATCTACACGATGGCTCTAGAGCAAGACATCAAGAACAGTGTGACGTCTAAAAAGACAGCAGAACTGCTTCAAAACCGCTGCTATCAAGTACTGATGTCTATTCCATTGCAGTCATTTTAAGATTCAGTCAATCTTTTGCATTTATACAGCCTATGTTTGTCCTGAAGGCCCTAGTTTCCAAGAAGAATGAAATTGACAAGTGGCGCAGAGAGTTTAAGGAGCAATGGGCGCGAGAGCAAAGGAGAATGGTAAGGAATCACCTGCTAGAAACACCTGGGAATCACCTGTTTCACGCTAGAAGATGATTATTTTATTGCCGACTCACGTCACTTATTTTCAGAATGAATCTGTCACATCAATGAAAAAGGCCCGTCAGCAATATTTCCAGCGATGCGATGAGCTAGAAAAGGCCAAGGCGATCTCTGCTAAAACAGTGGAGGACACAGCTGCCTTTAAAACCCTGGATAAGAGGCGCAAGTGTAAGGATGAAGCCCAGGCAAAGGTGAATGTCCCTTTAATGGTATAACCAGGGGGCAAGTGGGTTCATGATTTCAGTAAATAAATAGTAAATACAGTATCACCAGTGTGTGTTCTATAGTATTGTAGATCAAGAGAAGTCAAAGTTTAGCATTTCTTTGCTCTTCCTCTGTCTTGTCCAGGTACTGGAAGTAGAGCTTCAGTACCGGCAGTGCTTGAATGATGCCAAGATCCAACAGAATGAGTTAGTGAAGGTCAAAGAGAGAATAATCTGTCACATACGCAAGCTCATTTGTCAGGGAGACTCTGTGCTCAAGGAGGTTAGTATGAAATGAAAATATTAATGGCATCTGACAGCCATCTTGTCTGGTCTGAAATGCACTTTTATGAAATGATCGCAGTCTCTGGCTCCCCTGAAGTTGGATTGATTGATTTGTTCTTTAAGTAAGTAAATAAAATCCAACTCATTACATGTTTTATCTCTGAATTAGGCCACGGTCAACATGTTTTACTACCAAAGGCAGCAAACAGAGCCTGTCCCCCTTGGCTATCACAACCTGGAGATGACATGCAGGTCCCTTGAGCCTGGGGAACCCTACCTCTTTTACATCCTCAGCAAACATCGGCCTGAACGCCCTCTCCCAGTATTTACCTTCCAGGAATATGTTCCACCAGGCAAAGGGTATAATGAGTTCTTATAAGAAAGTATTCAGCATTTATGTACTTGCGTTGAATCCATTCATTCATGCAAAGTTTTCCCCTAATATTGTTTGAAGGAATAAAAGGAAAACCAGCAACACCTTTGGGTTCTCGCAGGAGCCTCTGACTGATGATAATGCTTATGGACACCTCAGTGATGGCAGTAAGGGTTCCTGGTGACAATGCCCTGATCATACAGGCTGAACACACATGCCTTTATTTCAGTAACTGAGTGTCCTTTTCAGAGAAGAAAGGCCACAGTGACAGTGAGAGCATTGGAGGCAGTTTGGAATCTCTCTCCAGCCCTGGTGAGCTCACAACTGTCTTGGTTCCTCCAGCTTGTCCTTTCTATCCAACCCTTCATAAAAATTATGCAAGTCCTTGATTTTCTCTTCCCTTCGGTCTCTGCTCTGTGGGAACGCATCACTCCAGCTCACACAACCAAGAGGCTCCCAAAACCTGCATCTACATTAACAATATCATCTGATGACCTGGATGATCGTGATGGACCGTCAGAATCTGGTTGGTTGCTCTATTTCAAAGGCTCTGCAAGAAGAATGTTTTCCAAGTTGACCTGAAAGTGAGATATCCTTCATGTGCTTCCACGATAGAGTGCATCGACAATCAGCTTGTGAAAGCACGCATGCTGTCACGAGCTGTACTAACACACCAACTCAAGAAGATGAAGAGCAAAATGGTCAAATGCAAGCAATGCGACAACTACATAGTTGTCAGTGGCATTGAATGCGAGCAGGTATGATGTGTAATTGAAGAAAGAATAGCAGAAGATGCTGATCAGTGGTGATACAGTCATTCATTCCTTTAGTCTGCTCCTTCTGCAGTGTGGACTGGCTCTGCACAGGAAGTGTATGGAGTCGTGTCAGCTCGAGTGCGAGCACAGAAAGGGGACGGTGTTTGGCGTGGACCTCTCAGCGATAACTCGTGATAAGCGGGATGAGGTACCCTTTGTGGTGCTGCAATGCACGTCTGAGATTGAGCATCGTGCCCTCTCGGTGCAGGTATTATTTATCACTGCAATGACCAGAGTGGTGGGGGGGAGAAAGAATCAATATATGCCGTCATGGCCTGTTTGCTACTGCGGTCTTTGTCTTAGGGGGTGTATCGTGTTAGTGGGTCCAAGCCGCGGATCCAAAAGCTCTGCCAGGCCTTTGAAGTACAAAAGGAAAAGGTGGACCTGTCTGAGTATTCGCCACATGATATCACCTCTATTCTTAAACAGTTCTTTAAGGAGGTATGGCAGTTGTGGCCGAGTAATTGCACTGAATTTCTTGTAATTTTAGTGGGGTTTTTCTTAGATTTCCATAAATGACACTGTTTGTCCCTCTCCCAGCTACCAGAGCCCTTACTGACCTTTGACCTCTACAATGGTTTTGTCACGGTGGGAAAGAATATTCAGCACCAAAATGAGAGGGAGCCACATTTAGACACTAACGAGGTCATGGAAATCATTCACAACCTACAGGATCTACTACAAAAACTTCCTTCATATTGCTACAGCACCTTACAGCACCTGATAGCTCATCTTCAAAAGTAAGTACAGCACTGAGTTACTCTCTGGAGCGGCACAACACAGGGTACTCATTTCATCTGTCAAAAATTTTCTTTAATATTTCCATGCATTCGTCTGCTGTTTCTCCTCTCAGGGTATCAGAGAATGACGATAACAAGATGTCCCAGAGCAACTTGGGTATTGTGTTCGGGCCCACGTTATTGCGCCCCCTTGTGTCTACTGATATGTCATTGATGGCTCTGCTGGAGACCAGTTACCAGGCTGCACTCGTTGAGTTCCTCATTATACACCATGACAGGATTTTTGGTCCCCAGCAAATTTCCTGTACACCTCCTCCACCAGCCCCAAAAGCACCTCTTCCAGACACCCCTCCCAGAGCTTCTTGTCCTCTAAAGGGGGAAGTGAACTCAGAACATGAATCCTCTTCCAGAGAGTGCCCCCTCTCAGTTGAAGTAAGTAAACTGAGCTCGGAGCCTTCTGGCACCTGAATGATTACTGTGTTGGGATTAGGATGGTGGATGCTGCTGCTACTGCTGCTCTCTGATCTGTGACCTGCTTCATCTCCCATTTCCACAGCACTATTGAGCCCACTGTAAACATTGAGACCTGCTCTATAAAACCTAAAATTATCCATCTTTCCAATGGATGCTGATCTACTTCAAAACCCTTAACACAGAAATCATTCAACTTTTTATTCCGGCAGAATCGAACAAGCAAGAGAGAGTCAGTTGAGGGTTGTATTTCCAACAAGTCTTCCTGGAATGATACAGTGGATCAGCTTGGCTCAGACACCCGTGAGAGAGCAGGTAGGCAGGATGTAGAGCCAGAGCTGGTGATCAGTATGGTAGATTTAGTTGATGTGGTTGATGCTTTCCAGATAATGTCATTTATTATATAGCATAGTGTGTGCATATTATGCATATATACATATGCATATATATAGTATCTATGGTGTTGTGTCAGCTTCCACCTCAGATGCTTGAGGACATGCTTTGATTCTTTAAGTCTTTCTGCATTGTGAACGGTGTGTTTGACACTTCATCGTTAGGTTGCACACTCTGGTGGTTTGTTGTGGTTGGTTGTAAACTGTTGGTTTCACATATGCCAGATCGGGGTGGCCCCATGAGTCAACTCTGCGTACTTCCTGTTAACCTTCACGTGGGACTCTTTGACACTTTTTTTGTGCTTTCTGGCCTTTTTTGCTTTGCTCTGTGGTTTTATTCACAACTTCACACAAAACTGTACATAATACTAAAGTAAAAACATATGATGATGGTGACGACTGATAGGTTCAATCTCAAATAAATGAATATAATAAACATGCAGTATTTGTTCTCTCTGTAATGTCTCAGTCCTGGCTATGAGAGGACCGCTGTGCAGTGCTCAGGATGATCCAGAGGAGGAACCTATTGTGGACATGGGGACACAAACACACTATCGCTTCACCAGGCAGCCAGTCAAGTATTACCGGCATCACAACCCACGAACCCGGCCTCACAACCCAGGATACTCATCTAGACAGCTTGAGGCACCCACAAGAGGCAGCTTAGAGAGTGCAGACGACAGCCTCAGCTCCTCTCCAGAAGCACCCTCTCAGACACCATCTCATCACTTATGCACACAATCTGACAAAACCAGCATGGACATCGCTGCCTCAGGACACAGAGCTGATGCCCCATTGAGCCCCCGGGAGGTTGTTCAGTATATGCTGGGACTAGACGCAACATTCACATCAGCTGCAAGTGAAACATCATCGTACACAAACTGGGATTCTCCTCTGGAGGAGACGGATGAGTGTCGGGCTGATCGGACTATGACTCGACCCCTGAGCCAAGCAACAAAGACGTTTCCAACTGATAACATCCCATCTTCACCAGCTCATAAGATTCTGTCTGGCCTAAAGCTTCGACGCAGTCACTCGGGAAAGGACGAGCAACTCTTCGTCTGAAAAAAAAAGAGCCACAGAGAGTTCACTGCAGAATTTTCTCCCCACACAGTTAAAGATTTAAAATATTAGCGCATTTGTGGTTAGTGATTATAGAAACCATGGAGTATGACCGTGGAGTCTTCTGGGCTACTATTAAGATATGTACCATTTACATATTTTACCCACGATAATTTCAAAGGCAACAGCGATCTCTCATGATGATTATTTAGATAAATCACTTGTTCGAACCGTTAAATTTAAACCATGGTATTTATACTCCATAGCTTTATTATGGTTTAACACTGTGACACTTTCCAATTAGTTACACAGAATACACTGTATTTGAAATGATATTTTTAGTTTACATTTATTTTCTGTATTTGAACTAAATAAGAGGATGGCCCGAGATATGCCATTTAAGGTGAGCTAGTTTTCAGATTTTGGCCTGTATAAAAAACAAAGTCTGCACAATTCAAATGCCATTATTATTTTTTTATTAGTTTACACTTCTTTCTGACTGTTGTGATAAGAAAACATTTCCATAGGGGCTTTTTTTTTTTTTACATACTTACATACATACTTACATAACTGCCTTCTTTTTACGTTTTTCCCCATCCGTGCACCTCTTCGTTTTAATCACAAGGGGGCGGTATTCTCACAGAAATTTATATATATATACTGTATATGAATTAGGTGGGGAAACGTTAAAAACAAAGGTACAGAAACAATAAAGCACTCGTTTCTAATAACATGTTTACATACGTGTGTGTCACTAAATTTGTGTCAATACTTCCACATCCGATAAGGTGTATATTTAAAGTACATTCAAAGTCTATCTGACGCATCGATAGAGGTAGATTGTTTGTGTCCTAATATTCATATCTATTGTTAGTTTTTAAATTTCACTTACAGAAGGTGTTGCGATATTGACAGAGAAAACAGTTTTTTTCCTGGTGCTGGTGGGGGGTGATTGTTTTAAGGAAAGGCTTTGGTATCAGCACTGAAGTTGTCCGTCATAACGCACAAAGATGTGAGTTATCAATAAGAAGCATCATCGCTCATCTTCCACACCTTCTTCCTCCCTCCCTGTCTGTCCATCTCCTCCCTCTGCCCCTCTTGCGCACAAAACAAGTCAGAGCGCACACGGCTGGCGGAGAAAACAGCGGAGACAATAGACAATAGTTGGGTCATCATGGTGTTTTGGATTTCTACCACTGAGAAGATGCGCGGCCAGCTGTGAGATACAGGTGAACGAGCTGTGAACGCGTCCGTTCCATTCTGGCCCAAAGTTTCTCCCCAGGTGTTAATGTTGCCAACCGAGATTTCAGGAGGAGTGTGTTTCACCTCAAGGTAGGACCCGCAGCTCACGCACAGGTCGTCGGTGAAGGCACATTAGTGACTTTCACCTTGGTTACATTAAATCGATAAATATTTGTTCATCTTGCATTGGTCCAAAAATCACTTTTTAAAATTGTTATGTTATAAATTTTTAACCTCTATTTCAATGTGTGGTAAAACGTCATGTCAAACTATAC